>NW_026092978.1:0-5926 GCF_024586455.1 Bactrocera neohumeralis | reverse complement strand
AAATTTTAATTAATTAATTTTCATCTAACTAAGGACATAAAATAACGGCAGTATTTGAAGTTTTCCAAACCCTTATTAGGTATAAAGTCGATTTCTTGTATTTTCTGCATTTAGCAATCGATGTTGGAGTTGTCATTTAAAACCGCTTTCCATTTTTGGCTTTATTTGCTAATTAGCATTCTTCATCTTACTGAAGTGGACATAAAGCCATACCGGCAGTGCATTTGGAAGAACTCCACAATCCTATATTAAGGTATAAAGTCGATTTTTTTGTATATTCATATTTAGCAATCGATATTGAGTTGCTTCAAATCATTTTTTAACTTATATAAGTTAAGTTTAAGCATTCTTCATCTTACTGAAGTTGACATAAAGCCATAACGGCAGTGCATTTGGAAAGAATTCCACAATCTTATCCTAAAGGACATAAAAGTTGATTTTCTTGTATAAACATTTATTAAATCGATTTGAGTTGCTTCAAATCATTAGTTTAACATATTTAAGTTAATTTACCTTTTTTCTTCATCTTTTGGAATAGTTCCACAATCCTATATTAAGGTATAAAGTCGATTTTCTTGTATATTACACATTTAGCAATCGATATTGAGTTGCTTCAATCATTAGTTTAACATATTTAAGTTAATTTACCTTCTTCATCTTACTGAAGTTGACATAAAGCCATAACGGCAGTGCATTTGGAAGAATTCACAATCTTATATTAAGGTATAAAGTCGATTTTCTTGTATATTCACATTTAGCAATCGATATTAAGTTGCTTTAATTCAATAGTCTAACAGATTTAAGTTAATTCAACTTCTTCATCTTACTGAAGTGGACATAAAATCATAACGGCAGTGCATTTGGAATAATAAGGTATAAATACGATTTTCTTGTATATTCACATTTAGCAATCGATATTGTGTTGCTTCAAATCATTAGTTTAACATATTTAAGTTAATTTACCTTCTTCATCTTACTGAAGTGGACATAAAGCCATAACGGCAGTGCATTTGGAATAGTTCCACAATCCTATATTAAGGTATAAAGTCGATTTTCTTGTATATTCACATTTCGCAATCGATATTGAGTTGCTTCAAATCATTAGTTTAACATATTTAAGTTCACTTCCCTTCTTCATCTTACTGAAGCGGACATAAAGCCATAACGGCAGTGCATTTGGAATAGTTCCACAATCCTATATTAAGGTATAAAGTCGATTTTCTTGTATATTCACATTTAGCAAACGATATTGAGTTGCTTCAAATCAGTAGTATAACATATTTAAGTTAATTTGCCTTCTTCATCTTACTGAAGTGGACATAAAGCCATAACGGCAGTGCATTTGGAAGAATTCCACAATCCTATATTAAGGTATAAAGTCGATTTTCTTGTATATTCACATTTAGCAATCGATATTGAGTTGCTTCAAATCATTAGTTTAACATATTTAAGTTAATTTACCTTCTTCATCTTACTGAAGTGGACATAAAGCCATAACGGCAGTGCATTTGGAAGAATTCCACAATCTTATATTAAGGTATAAAGTCGATTTTCTTGTATATACACATTTAGCAATCGATATTGAGTTGCTTCAAATCATTAGTTTAACATATTTAAGTTCTCTTACCTTCTTCATCTTACTGAAGTAGACATAACGCCATAACGGCAGTGCATTTGGAAGAGTTCCACAATCCTATATTAAGGTATAAAGTCGATTTTCTTGTATATTCACATTTAGCAATCGATATTGAGTTGCTTCAAATCATTAGTTTAACATATTTAAGTTAATTTACCTTCTTCATCTTACTGAAGTGGACATAAAGCCATAACGGCAGTGCATTTGGAAGAATTCCACAATCCTATATTAAGGTATAAAGTCGATTTTCTTGTATATTCACATTTAGCAATCGATGCTGAGATGCTTCAAATCATTAGTTAACATATTTAAGTTAATTTACCTTCTTCATCTTACTGAAGTGGACATAAAGCCATAACGGCAGTGCATTTGGAAGAATTCCACAATCTTATATTAAGGTATAAAGTCGATTTTCTTGTATATTCACATTTAGCAATCGATATTGAGTTGCTTCAAATCATTAGTTTAACATATTTAAGTTAATTTACCTTCTTCATCTTACTGAAGTGGACATAAAGCCATAACGGCAGTGCATTTGGAATAGTTCCACAATCCTATATTAAGGTATAAAGTCGATTTTCTTGTATATTCACATTTAGCAATCGATATTGAGTTGCTTCAAATCATTAGTTTAACATATTTAAGTTAATTTGCCTTCTTCATCTTACTGAAGTGACATAAAGCCATAACGGCAGTGCATTTGGAAGAATTCCACAATCTTATATTAAGGTATAAAGTCGATTTTCTTGTATATACACATTTAAGAATCAATATTGAGTTGCTTCAAATCATTACTTTAACTATTTAAGTTAATTAGCCTTCTTCATCTTACTGAAGTCGACATATAGCCATAACGTCAGTACATTTGGAAGAATTCCACAATCTTATATTAAGGTATAAAGTCGATTTTCTTGTATATTCACATTTAGCAATCGATATTGAGTTGCTTCAAATCATTAGTTTAACATATTTAAGTTAATTACCTTCTTCATCTTACTGAAGTGGACATAAAGCCATAACGGCAGTGCATTTCTAAGAATTGCACAATCCTATATTAAGGAATGAAGTCGATTTTCTTGTATATTCACATTTAGCAATCGATATTGAGTTGCTTCAAATCATTAGTTTAACATATATAAGTTATTTAACCTTCTTCATATGACTGAAGTGGACATAAAGCCATAACGGCAGTGCATTTGGAAGAGTTCCACAATCTTATATTAAGGTATAAAGTCGATTTTCTTGTATATTCACATTTAGCAATCGATATTGAGTTGCTTCAAATCATTAGTTTAACATATTTAAGTTAATTTACCTTCTTCATCTTACTGAAGTGGACATAAAGCCATAACGGCAGTGCATTTGGAAGAATTCCACAATCTTATATTAAGGTATAAAGTCGATTTTCTTGTATATACACATTTAGCAAACGACATTGAGTTGCTTCGAATCATTAGTTTAACATATTTAAGTTAATTTACCTTCTTCATCTTACTGAAGTGGACATAAAGCCATAACGGCAGTGCATTTGGAAGAATTCCACAATCCTATATTAAGGTATAAAGTCGATTTTCTTGTATATTCACATTTAGCAAACGACATTGAGTTGCTTCGAATCATTAGTTTAACATATTTAAGTTAATTTACCTTCTTCATCTTACTGAAGTGGACATAAAGCCATAACGGCAGTGCATTTGGAAGAATTCCACAATCTTATATTAAGGTATAAAGTCGATTTTCTTGTATATTCACATTTAGCAATCGATATTGAGTTGCTTCAATCATTAGTTTAACATATTTAAGTAATTTTCCTTCTTCATCTTACTGATTTAAGCCATAACGGCAGTTAAAGAATTCCACAATCTTATATTAAGGTATAAAGTCGATTTTCTTGTATATTCATTTAGCTTCGATATTGAGTTGCTTCAAATCATTAGTTTAACATATTTAAGTTAATTACCTTCTTCATCTTACTGAAGTGGACATAAAGCCATAACGGCAGTGCATTTGGAAGAACTGTACAATCTCATAGTGAGGTATAAAGTCGATTTTCTTGTATATACACATTTAGCAATCGATATTGAGTTGCTTCAAATCATTAGTTTAACATATTTAAGTTAATTTACCTTCTTCATCTTACTGAAGTGGACATAAAGCCATAACGGCAGTGCATTTGGAAGAATTCCACAATCCTGTATTATGGTATAAAGTCGATTTTCTTGTATATTCACATTTAGCAATCGATATTGAGTTGCTTCGAATCATAAGTTTAACATATTTAAGTTAATTTACCTTCTTCATCTTACTGAAGTGGACATAAAGCCATAACGGCAGTGCATTTGGAAGAATTCCACAATCCTTATATTAAGGTATAAAGTCGATATTCTTGTATGTTCACATTTAGCAATCGATATTGAGTTGCTTCAAATCATTAGTTTAACATATTTAAGTTAATTTACCTTCTTCATCTTACTGAAGTGGACATAAAGCCATAACGGCAGTGCATTTGGAAGAATTCCACAATCCTATATTAAGGTATAAAGTCGATTTTCTTGTATATTCACATTTAGCAATCGATATTGAGTTGCTTCAAATCATTAGTTTAACATATTTAAGTTAATTTACCTTCTTCATCTTACTGAAGTGGACATAAAGCCATAACGGCAGTGCATTTGGAAGAATTCCACAATCCTATATTAAGGTATAAAGTCGATTTTCTTGTATATTCACATTTAGCAATCGATATTGATTTGCTTCAAATCATTAGTTTAACATATTTAAGTTAATTTACCTTCTTCATCTTACTGAAGTGGACATAAAGCCATAACGGCAGTGCATTTGGAAGAATTCCACAATCCTATATTAAGGTATAAAGTCGATTTTCTTGTATATACACATTTAGCAATCGATATTGAGTTGCTTCAAATCATTTACTTCACTTATTTAAGTTAATTAGCATTCTTCATCTTACTGAAGTGGACATAAAGCCATAACGGCAGTGCATTTGGAATAGTTCCACAATCCTATATTAAGGTATAAAGTCGATTTTCTTGTATATTCACATTTCGCAATCGATATTGAGTTGCTTCAAATCATTTACTTTAACATATTTAAGTTAATTTACATTCTTCATCTTACTGAAGTGGACATAACGCCCTAACGGCAGTGCATTTTGAAGAAATCCACAATCCTATATTAAGGTATAAAGTCGATTTTCTTGTATATTCACATTTAGCAATCGATATTGAGTTGCTTCAAATCATTAGTTTAACATATTTAAGTTAATTTACCTTCTTCATCTTACTGAAGTGGACATAAAGCCATAAAGGCAGTGCATTTGGAATAGTTCCACAATCCTATATTAAGGTATAAAGTCGATTTTCTTGTATATTCACATTTAGCTATCGATATTGAGTTGCTTCAAATCATTTACTTCACTTATTTAAGTTAATTAGCATTCTTCATCTTACTGAAGTGACATAATAACGGCAGTGCATTTGGAAGAATTCCACAATCTTATATTAAGGTATAAAGTCGATTTTCTTGTATATTCACATTTAGCAATCGATATTGAGTTGCTTCAAATCATTAGTTTAACATATTTAAGTTAATTTACCTTTCCATCTTACTGAAGTGGACATAAAGCCATAACGGCAGTGCATTTGGAATAGTTCCACAATCCTATATTATGGTATAAAGTCGATTTTCTTGTATATTCACATTTAGCAATCGATATTGAGTTGCTTCAAATCATTAGTTTACATATTTAAGTTAATTACCTTCTTCATCTTACTGAAGTGGACATAAAGCCATAACGGCAGTGCATTTGGAAGAATTCCACAATCTTATATTAAGGTATAAAGTCGATTTTCTTGTATATTCACATTTAGCAATCGATATTGAGTTGCTTCAAATCATTAGTTTAACATATTTAAGTTAATGAACATTCTTCATCTTACTGAAGTGGATATAAAGCCATAACGGCAGTGATTTTGGAAGAATTACACAATCTTATAATTAGGTATAAGGTCGATTTTCTTGTATATACACATTTAGCAAACGATATTGAGTTGCTTCGAATCATTAGTTTAACATATTTAAGTAAATTTTCCTTCTTCATCTTACTGAAGTGGACATAAAGCCATAACGGCAGTGCATTTGGAAGATAGTTCCACAATCCTATATTAAGGTATAAAGTCGATTTTCTTGTATATTCACATTTCGCAATCGATATTGAGTTGCTTCAAATCATTTACTTCATTTATTTAAGTTAATTAGCATTCTTCATCT
>NW_026092977.1:0-6377 GCF_024586455.1 Bactrocera neohumeralis | reverse complement strand
ATGTTGAAAATATTATATGCAATTTCATTGAAATCGTTTTTCACCACAGCAAGATCAGAAGGAGAAATTTTAACAGTGGCGCGTGAACAGAGCGGAGCATTCAATGAAAATTATGCTGAGAAATATACATTGCTATTACAGACGTTGGCAGATGTTGGCCTTTCGTCTATAATTATTTTTATACGTTTACATACAATCATATTAATTGATATGAATATCGTTTTGCGAATTTTTTTCTGAATTCGTTCAAAATTGATAACATTATCATTAAATTAGGCTATTTTCAAAGTAATATTTGTAGATAATGTACAAATAAGTGATACTTTTTAAATATTTCATATGTTTGATAATATGTTATAAATTCACAAATATGTACATATGTATGTATGTGGATATGTTATTTGTATATATTTATGACATACTATCATAATATCCTAAAAAAATAATATATTACAAGAATATTGTCTGTAAATTACATTTCTTCATTTAAATTTTCATACGCATCTAGATATTAGCACATAGTTACATTCATATGCATGTACATACATACATATGTATGTAGAGTAATTCAAATTCAAATCGTGAATTATTATCAGTAAAAGTGTGCGCGCTCTGTCTCTATATGTACGTACATATACATATATATGTATGTATGTACGACAACAAATTGCACACAACAAATAAAATATGTATACACAAACCAACATACAAATATAATGCATACACATGTAACATAAATATGTGCGTATATGCGTTCACATGTAGATATGTCACCTGCAAAAATTACAAATATTGTTCTTCAAAAACAACAATGCTTTCAAATAACGTCAGCAGCGTCACAAATCAATATGGCAGCCAAACAGTAGATGCTCAAATTTGTAGAAAAACACCTTACAACAATATTATCATTCATGAACGCAAGCACTTTCAATAGGGCAAACTTGTTTCATTCATAAAAAACAAACACCATTACATCTCCCCGAGCATGCTTTTGCCAACTAACGTCTTTTTGTGACGATGGCAAAAGCTAAAAATCATAAATTGAACAATTTCTGATATTTGTATGAGAAGGAAAAAGTGACAACCCCACAAATATAAGTATTCAAATATATTCGAATAAAATTGACAACATAGTTTATTTGCCGATTTTCAAGTCAAGAAATGTATCAAAGAAAATATTCAATATTCCTCTGATTTGTGTATAGTGGATCCTGGTTAAGTAGTAGTAGTAGACTCCGCTTAAATGAAAATCATCCTCTTAACTGTCTATATCTTGCTGCATCTTCACGATTTGTTATTTAAAATACATAGAAATTATTGTTTTAAGTACACTCGATTATAATCCGCACCGCTTATGTGCCATATTATATTTTTATTTTAACAAACCACAAAAATCTGTATCTTTGATTGTGGCACATCACCGATTGATGGTATTTTGTCAAGGAATGTAAAATATTGTTACGCGGCTTGAAAAATCTGGCGTCGATATGTATATGTATGAAACATATGTACATATTTACGTTGGTTTGTTACAGAAGCTGTTACAGCGGCAAGCGAAGCAGTGGCAATTGGCGATCGTTCGTTTGTGTTTTCGGCACAGCTCGGATTTTCTGTCAACACAATGTTGTCAGTCTTTCGACACATTGACTCTTTGACATGAAAGCAAAAATATGAGCTTTGGGTAATTGGTTGTCCGCGTCAACGGAAATTTCGCATGAAGCATTGAATGTACAAGTTAACACCAGAAATGTTGCCAATAAACCAATAACTGCCGACGTCAACTATCTCCTCAATTGGAACAACATCCGCCATGCGCGCATAAGCCAACGTTAACCAAAAGTGCTGACGCAAGTAGATTTAAGCAATATTAAGAATATGTTTAATTGTAAATTAGTTAGTTGTTATTTTGGATTCAACCAATAAAGGTCGTTTTGACCGTAAAATGTATTTTTTTTTTCGACTTTGTAATCAATAGGTCGTTAATTGGCGCCCGAGCCTAAAATATACAGTAAAAAGCAAAAATATGCAGTGCGGGGAAGCAACTCGAAATAGTTATCCGGTACGGGAAGTTTCGGTAAAAAGGCACCATAAGTAATTCCTAAATAAGGAGGAATCCCAATCATTGCTAGCCAGCCATATGAAGCTGATCATAATGCAAGAAATAGCTTAAGATTGTGAAAATTTGTAGAAACCAAAATATATTAAAAGAATTGAAAAGTTTAAGAGAGTGAATATATATGTATTTCCATTTAATATCCTTCAAAACAAAAATTGTTTTAAAATTGTGAAAGTTTTTAAAAGAATCAAGTGAATTGTTATACAAAAAGGAAATATATTTTTCTCTTCCTCTCACGAAAATTAGTAAAAATTAAATTTATATTAAGCAAATTTAACAATAATACAAAATCGTTCATAATATAAACAAATCAAATAAAATAAGGCTTGTACAGCCTATAAAAATGCTTAAACAAAATAACATTAATTAACTCAGCGATTCCGTAGCCAACTCAGGAGTTGACTGAACCCTCTAGAGTATAAATAACCCGTTCCTAGAAAGGATAACATAAATTTATGTAAAACAAAATAAATAACATAATCATATAAGGACCTCTCCAAAAATGGCTAACTCAAACAACCTGATTAGCCATCATTGCCGGGAATGCTGCTCCCACTGCTACCAGCAGGACCTTCGGCTCCGGCTAAATCAAATTTCGCCAGAATTGGCAAACATAATTAAAACTATGGTAGCCCAAGCCCTAAAAACGAATGGACCAACTTAATTCAGCAAGTGTCCTTAATAACACAACAAAATCCCATAGAACTGATGAGCGAGATGGATAAAATACCAGATGTAGTACGCTCATTACGAGAATTTTCAAGAAACGTTTCAGAGTTTAGCTCCTGGAAAAAAAGCGTAGAACGCATTTTGAGGATATACGAGCCCTCAAAAGGCACTCCACGCTATTTCATTTTAAATGTAATACGAAAACAAAATAATCGGAAAGGCAGATATTGCACTAGAGTCCTATAACACAATTGACTGGACAGCAATCTCCCGCTGTTTAACCACTCATTACGTCAACAAACGGGACGTAGGTACGCTAGAATACCAAATGACTTGCTTCATACAAGGTGACTGACAGTGAACGAATTCTACCAAAGGTAAAATGCACATTTATCACTCATATTGGTGAACAAAATAGCTGCATGAAAGTTGAAGAAGAAGCATAACGGTTGTTGACAGAAAATTATCGTTCCAAAAAGGCCCTCGATACTTTTGTCAGAGGACTTTCAGGCGATCTACCTAGGCTTCTCGGTATTAAAGAACCAAAGAGATTACCTGAAGCCCTACACCTATGCCTAAAGCTCGAAAATCAGAATTTTAGAGCCTGCCACGCAAATAATCAATCTTTTAACGCGCCATCAACATCTCGACAACAGGGCTTTGCACCAACAAAATTCACGACAACATTTTTGCCCAACCAAGATACTCCCAACCACAAAACCAACAAGTTTCACAGACAAAATTCCATTCTGAACTAGCTTATCTACCAACCTTTGACAAATCCTAACCCATACAACTATCAACGCACACAACAAAATTATTACCCATTATTACCCACCTAATATCCAGAAATCTATGAACCAGAACCCAAATCAATTTAACTAGCAATATAACCAACAAACCCATACTCCACCAAGACCTCCTAAACCACCTCAACCCATGGACGTAGACGTGAGCCTGCGGACAAACGCGATTAATTATGCAAACAGGCCAAACCCTAAAATTATTGGTAAGCGACCTGTAAGTACATCCAATAAAAATGAAAGTCAGCCAAAAGAAACTTTCACTTGAATTCAACCCCAGATCCATATAATGAACAGAATTACCAAGATAATCAGTACAATTATGACTATCAGGACAACGAATATAATCACGACTATAACTCAACGCAGGACGATGGAAATGAACACTCTTTAGACCTGACAGACGTACATTTTTTAGATTAAACAGCTCTTCGTTGCCATATTTCAGATGCAAAACGAAGAGCAGACAAATCTTAAAAATATTTGTTGATACTGGTTCAAACAAGAACTATATTCAATCAAGTTTAGTAAAAATCCCCAAAGAAAGTGATAACCCTTTTTATGCCAATTGCGTAGGTGGTTAAATAAAAATTACGCACCACCCACTTTCTTAAATCTTTCAATATCAAAGAATGCAATTTAAAATTTTTCCCACTGAGTTCTTCGTGTTCGATATCAGGACCTTAAAGAGAACCGGATCAATGACAATTTTTCCAATATGATACCAGCTCAAATAATGTATTTGGTAAAGTTTAGACCTGCTATTATCATTGGTTCCTAATGCATATATTATAAGGAAAAGGGCATCGATAAATTAAAATACGTTATATTGGAAAAGGGCGGGTTTAAACCCTTTTATCCATTTTCACATATCATTGGGGATGTTAAGAAAATATTATTACAATTTTGAAATTTTTTTAAAAGGATCAAAAGGAAATTTTAACGTGGCGGGAAAAAGCAGCTTTTTAAGAAAATTTCTAAAATAAAATTGCTTACAGACGGGCAGTGTTGGCCCTTTTCTTTTATTTTTGTTTACATACAATCTTTAATTGTAAAATATCTTTTTGCGAATTTTTTGAATTCGTTAAAAAGATAACATTATCATTAAATTATCTTTTTTCAAGTATTTGTAGGTAATTACAAAAAAGTCTTTAAATATTTAATTTTGATAAATATTATAAAAAAAAAATATGTAATATGTAGATATTTTAAAACATATATATTTTGACATAATATAATACCCTAAAATTTAAATATATTACAAAAATATTGTAAAATTACTTTTCTTCTTTAAATTTTCATACGAGCTAGATATTAGCACATGTTTTCTATGCATGCCATAATGTATAAAAATTTAAAACAAATCGTGAATTATTACATAAAAGTTGCGCTTTTCCTTTCATATCTCATAAAATATATGTATTATTAACATTGCCAAACAATAAATACACAAAAAACATACAAATATTTACATTAAATATAATGGATTACCAAATAATTACACAACATAAATTATATCTTCCATGAATTTGTCACCAAAAAATTACAAATTTGTTCTAAAAAAACAACGGGGTTTAATAGCGTAAGGCTAAAGTAAATATGGCACCAAAGTGTGTAAAATTTGGAAAAACACCTTACAACAATTTTCATTCATAAACCCAAAAGCGCCTTTCAATGGGCAAACTTTTTTTCATAAAAAAACCCATTACATCCCCCGGGATCCTTTTTGCCCTTTTTTTCGACGATTGCAAAAAAAAATCAAAATTAAAAATTTTTGTATTTTTTTGAGAAAGGAAAAAGTGAAAACCAAATATAAGTTTAAATAGTTAGAATAAAGAAACATTTTTTTCATTTTTTAAGTCGAATTTTTGAAAATACAATATTCCCCTGTTTTGTGTATAGTGGATCGGTTAAAGTAGTAGAGACTCCCTTAAATGAAAATCATCCTCTTAACTGTCTTTTCTTGCTGCATCTCACGATTTGTTATTTAAAAAAACAAAAATTTTTTTTGTAATCGTTATAATCCACTTTATTCCTATTATATTTTTTTTTTTAACAAACCACAAATCTGTATCTTTTTATTTGGCCCTCACCGGGATTGCTGTATTTGTCAAAAAAAAAAAAAATATTTTTTGCGGCGAAAATCCCGTCGATATGTTTGTATGAAACAATGTACATAGTTGGTTTTTCGGCTGTTACCGGCAAGGGGAAACAGGGGAATTGGCGATCGTTCGTTGTGTTTTGGGCCCGCTCGGATTTTCTCCCCCAATTTGTGGGGTCAGTCTTTCGCATGACTCCGCTGAAAAAAAAAAAGAAACCCCAAATTTTGGGTTTTCCGCGTCCGAAATTTTTTGAACATTGAATTTCCAATTAAAACCCAAAATTTTGCCCAAAAAACCCTGCCGACTCCTATCTCCCAATTGGGAAAAACATCCGCCATGCCCCAAAAAAAGTTAACCAAAAAGTAATTTAAGCAATATTAAGAATATGTTTAATTTTAAATTGTTATTGTTATTTTGGATTCAACCAATAAAATGTTTCGACCAAAAAGTATTTTTTTTCGACTTTTAATCAATACAAAAGGCGCCCCGGGCCCAAAATATAAAAAAAAGCAAAATATGCAGTGCTAAGGGAAGCAACTCGAAATATTATCGGGGGAAGTTTTGGAAAAGGACCATAATAAATTTAAATAAGGGGGAATCCCCAAACATTGCAACCCCAAAAGAAACTGATTAATGCAAGAAATATTTAAAATTTGGAAAATTTTTAAAACCAAAAAAAATTAAAAA
>NW_026092976.1:0-15580 GCF_024586455.1 Bactrocera neohumeralis | reverse complement strand
CTTCAAAGAGGCTCGAAGGACCATATGTTTATTGTAAAGCTTGTGTTCACCCGATGTCGGTGTATACTCACTTGCACTTGCACCTTGAAATTCACTAAAATCACAATTGAAATTGTCGATTATTTTCAAACCTAATTCCTTTTATTTTTACTTTTTATTTCTTTTTTCAATGCTTATCGACTTTAAAAGCATATTTTCTTTACACAACAATTATTGGCACTTTCGTTCAGTTAACAATGAAAATTGTTTAAAGTTTAAAATGTTTAAAGTTTTAGTTCACTAGCGTTACACAGCGTTGCGTCGACGAACGTCTCGATTATAGCGAAACCTTAGAGGTCACGGCAAACGAAAAAGAGCCTTATTCCCATCTGACCAATCCTTTGTATCGGTTGTGGTGCGGAAAACGATGTGTTGGTGTGGTTGGTATGATGTGTAGCTGTGGTGGTGTGGATGACATGTTGGGTTGTATTGGGTTGTATGACCTTTTGTTGTGTTGTGTGTGGGATTTTAGTGATGAGTGCTGCCAGGATGATATGTGCGGCGTAGCAAAATATCGCAAGATGAGAGGTCGCATAAACATATAGTTTAAACAGCTTTACAACTTCCGGTTCTACCCCGCATTCTCTGATAGGCCTAAGAACATCCGGTTTGAAGGCGAGTTAAAGTAGAGCAAGTTAAAAATGCCCTCCATTAGGGTTGTGCGGTGGGTTTAAGACCCGCCACGTAAAAGCACCTCTATCGAAAATAACAACCGTCCTCGATGAGAGACTCTTTTCATGTCGACCATGAAGGTGGAACAAAAAAAGAAATAAGGATTACGATTTATGGCATGCACCTTGAATGTCCGGTCCCTTAATCGGGAAGGTGACGCTGCCCAGCTGGCTGATGTCCCTCGTAAATAAAGGCCGACATCACCGCCGTTCAGAAATGCGATGAGAGAACAAGGGGCTCTAGCATCAAAGCGAAGTTCTTTTAACATATCGCTGATTTGCGCCCACGCTCCACAGGAAGAGAAGTGCACGTGTCCTAATGTATTCCGCGAGTTGAGCACCCGCATGAAAGCTGCCTCGCCACGATATCAAAATCGTCCTTAGCGACTCTCTCACGCCAGGTGGCAAAAATGTATCTTTGGCACACATCGGTAAATTCAGCTCACGAGGAAATATCTCCAATTGGGTTGAGGCTGATTGACTCGAAGGGGTCCGAAATATGGTTATCTGTGTAACAGATTCCTGTATTGAAAATTCACTGCTGCCTGGCTGTCTCCGGATCGAAAACCACCAACCAGATCGATCATGTTGTGATAAGCGGAAGACGTCTCCAATGTTCTATTACGTACGCCCCCGAGATCCTAACACGACTCGCTGACTACTGGCCTTGTTGCAGCCAAGACTCGCACCCGCATCTGTGCAGCAAAAAACTAACGTTAACGAACACAATAAAGGTTCGACATCGAGAAGCTGCAATCACAAACGGAGTTAGCCGAATGATTGTACTGGCTTGCACTCCAGTTTCTGAGAGCAGTTGTCAAAAAAACTGGTATAGAACTGGGGACGCAGTATTTGAAGCCTTTTACGCACAGCTGCAACCAAGCCTATGATTTTCAAAAATAAAAGAACAAACCCAAGCGACGAGAGGCTTAGCGTTTGCAGCGAAGAGAGTCACAGACTGCCTACCTGCAACGTTACGATCGAATCCTCCCAACATGTACGGATAGGACAGATATTGAGGGAGAAGTGGCGGCATTTGCAGACAGAAAGAAAGACGCCGAAATGCGTGAGTATGAAGAGCTTAAACGCTGGCCGACAGGGGTAATGCTCGGTACCTCCGTGAAAATGACTTATTTTGACTTATAATGTGTAAGTATAAGAAATACACACATAGGTTTTGGAAAACTGGTTCACCGAAGATATGGTACGCAAATGCTTTAATCACGAAGCGGTGGTCATTAACTTCTGTGCAGCAAGCGACGTCTTAAGGCTATTGGCATCCCAAGTTCCGTGTAATCGAGTGTGGTTTTTGTTTTTTTGTCTTAATTTAGTCATGATAGTTGATGCTTCATGAATGCCACCACTTGTTGTAGAGGACTGATACATAAATGCAGTAAAATTTTCCACCGTCAGACTACCACCTAGTGCAGTTTAACTTTTCCTTATGTTTCGAAACGAGGACAATGCAAAACACGTGTTCAGAGTTCACTATGGACTCACACATCAAAAACAATACGCACTGACGTCATTTTGAAATTTGTATAGGTAGCCTCTCGCAACCCATGCCCGCTTAATATTTGGGTCAGGTGGAAATCCAGGTTCCCATGTTGTTCAGTTATCCAAATATGGGCGTTCGGTATAAGTCTGTGGGGTCCACCGTTTTTTGCTGAGGTTTGCCATAGTTGCTGGGTTATAATTATGCTCTTCGTTCTCTGCTCTCTTTTTTGATTTCTGTATCAGAGCTGATAGCTTCATAATCTCCCCGAATTCGTCTCCCCTGATGTCTGGGGCGGCATAATAGCTAGTAATTTTAGCTGCTTCACTGGAAATGGTTCGAAAAGCGCCTTGTTCCTCTTATTGCTGTGAGTCTAAGCACCTCGTACTTATTGGTCTGGCATATACGCTTTAATGTTTAGTGCCTGTATCCATACTGGAGCTGCAGATATAATTAAATTGATGATCAAGCATATTAGAAGGCGACGGCTGAGTGCATGCAGCCTGTGTTTGCCATCATTCTTGATAAAGTGCATTGCGTGAATCTTATTCGCTTTATTTGCAATGTTTGTCACGAGAGCTGCTTAAATTTCAGTATGAGTCCAATATTACCCCTAAATACTAACTCGTGGCTGTGAAGTAATCACGTACTCTCCTATAGAGAGAGTTATTTTTTCTTTACTTTCCTGGTCCAAACTGAGGATGAAAACCATTGCCGCGTTATCTCATTTATGCATTCATTACATTTATTTGAGGTCGGCAGAGCGTTTTTAGCTACCAAGCTACCCCTATAAGGTCGTCCGGTATGCGATTAGCTTAACGTTTTTTGATTGTGAAATTCTTGTAAATTCCATCTACATGAGATTCCATAAGAGAGGGCTCAACACTGAAACCTTGTGGTACTCCACTTGAAGAGGGGCAGCTCTTGATGCCTTTAGGAAAGCTGCTGATCAGCCTTCTATTTTCAAAATAACTCATGACGATATTTATGGTACCGAGGGGCCCGTAATTCATATAAGGTTTGAACATATTTGTCCATTTAGCAGAGTTGAATGCATTCTTCACATCTAGGTGATCAGCGTTTATCAATATTGGTACCAATTCCTTCCACCTTTGCCACTTACCGCATTTTTCAGTGTCGACAACTTCTTTCAGTAATTATTAGTGGACCTCTGTTTCAGTCATTGTTCTGATAGTCCGTCACCCGGATTGCAGACTCAAGCGGTTTCTTATGATGTTTATACACTTGCCCATTGTGTCGAGCATACACAGAGGTCGATACGAAGGTTCATCTATGGCTTTGGTTTGGATTAAAAACCAGGCGCTGGACTTTCCTTACAAACATCCCTTCTTTATGCATGCGTTGTACATTTTTGCAAAGAGTGGGAAGCCGGAAATGATGCAGTATACCTTCAGAGCTCTGTTTGGTATTCCGTCGATACCAGACGCTTTGTTGTTTTTGATTTTTGGCTATGGCTAACAGTTTTTCTTCTGTAACCAGTGATGGTGATTCAGTAGCCTGGTTTCATTGCTCAGCATTAGTAATCGGTTCAGCGATGAAATAATACATCGACGACTTTTGTTGCGAACGGAAAGGCATTTGGGTTACGCCGCTTATTTTTTTAATTTGACATACAGATATTATAAGCAGTCCCCAGGGCCTCATATTCGCTTCTCCACAGATCTTCAAAACAGTTCCTTTGCTGTGCGGGTTATAGCTGATTTAAGAGATTTTAAAAGTTTCTTTGAGACGGTTTTTCGTTTTCGCCGCTTTGATTGCGTTGTAGGCGTCGAGCTGCGAAAATGATTTTTCAGTGTGGCAATTTCTTCATTCCTCCAATATAGGTCTTCGCTTATTGTGACATTTCTTCCGGCATTGTAGTTCCTTTTTTGCAATGCGGTTACTAAGTGACACCGCCTTCGTCTGGTGTTGTTGCACCTGCATCACCTTCAAAAATAGTATCAAAATCAGTTTGCTTCCACCTTCTTTTTTGGTGTTAATGCGTGAGGGTTCCTCGGTCTGATAGAACGAAACTTCTTGCAATGATTGCCATGGTCACTAATTGTAAACATGTCTGACACTCCTCCATTTACGTGTCTGCTAAGTGCATCACTTGAAAACATCAGTCTATTATAGAACCTTATTTCCTTTTGATAGGTATATTTGTTACCATTAATAATTGTGAGGTTAGTGAGATTTGGTGATTAGCTTTGATGTCACAGCAGTCGATACGGGTTTTCATTGTGCCACAGATATATTGACAGCGACCGCATGTCGAGAATGATCAACGTTGCCATCGTGGTCGAGTTAGTACTCTGTTAAACGACTAATATAGGGTATTGTTGATGGGCGGCGAGATAGCGCCGTGCATTCGTTGTCACTTCGCATAACCTTTTTAGAATGGATTTCCACACAATGAACTTTCCATATGTCACGCATTATTTTCCCGAGGAAGGTGAATAATGTTTCATCTTCGCTCCGGTTATTTTGTTTGAGTAAACATGCCTCCCGGTGAGGGCTTGCGCGAAAACTCGAATAGGTAATAAATAAACCCGAGTATTTCAATGGGTTTGACAGTAAAGTTTTCCGACGCTTCATGCCACACATCGGTAAAAAAACCGGCTGTTCGCGGGCCTCATGCCCACCGCCGTACACTTACGAGAAATTCAGGTGCAACGCAGACCAGCGACATGGTTTATCGTCAGTCATTTTATTGTTAGTGTGATACAATGTTGCCAGTATTCCGCTGTGAGCAATACATATTGTCCATATTTTACCCTTCCGTCCCCATAGCGTCGCGGCATATGTTTTTTCTGAAAGAGATCGCGGCCTTCACGGTGGTTGTTGTTGTGGTCAACTGGCTACCATGTTATGTCTATCGATATCCTCAGGTCAGCGCCCAGCCATGATTAAGCCGCTGTCGGCATGTACAAACCACAAGTAGGTGCGTGGTTTTCCATTGGCTGATGAGGCCATCTTCTTCCAGCCAGTTAGCCGAGCCTGAGCCGAAGATGATCTCGAGCCTGCAGAGTGGGATTTCAGAAATAGCATCCGTGCGCTTGTTGTCATAAATCAAGCGACACATATTTGCTGTTGGTCGCGGGTTTTCATCATCAGCTGCTTCAATTTATCGAATCGTTTGCGCCTCGAAAGCTCGGGACTTCAATAATCTTGGAACCGAGATTAAGTTCGCTTATATTTGTCGGAAGATTTTCATCCGCACAAAAACGAATTGAAGAAATGCAATTCCAGATCGAGACAAGGTGTCTTCTGGCAGCTCGATAAGATCACCGCTTCGACACGCCGATCGGTTTACGACTGGGTGCGGTGCGGTAGTCATTGGGTCGCTTTTACCAGAAGGGTCATCACGCCAATATTCATAATAATTTTCACTACTTCGCCAGAATAACGCCAGCCCAGAGATAGTCAATACAATGGTTCTTTTGAAGAGACACATAACGCTTCGATACTTGACTGATTTGAAATCATTTTTAGGATTTCCTCTTCACCTCCGTGAGTATCGCGACATTTGCAGGGTCTGACAGGTCCACTCTTGAAGCAAGAGGCACTAGTATTGCCTTCGCTTTATCTACTGAGTAAAATACCGGGGACGTTCCTCACGATTTACATCGATGTCTGGGTTTGTAAACGATAGCCGAACATTGTCACACGTTGGAATATAAATTAGCCAGGTTTAGAACGCACTGGTGTTTGGCAGATAGCGATTGGTCAGCCGAAATCCCATTGCTTAGTCGGGCTGCAGCAGCATTGTCTTCGAGATAGGCTGATATTGCCTGCGGACGGCCATTGATGTTCTTGACCACGCAGCACCGACAATACCCGCTTCCTACCCGGGCTGCGGAATGATATCGTTAGCCAGGATTGTGCTTTGGGTGGGCAGCTTTTTTCAGGTCGACGCTTGGCATTTCGACAGTGCCGAAAGCTGATATTCTTCGTAGACAGGAGAGTTCGATTTATCATTGCCGGCTATGTGAAATAGCCGTTGTTACCCAGAACAGGAGACGCGTTCATGACAAGCTGCTTGCAGAGCTACAGCTTTGCACTATATTAAAGGAACAAGCATCTTCGATCTAGCTTCGTTTTACGTGCGTTACATCACCGTACTTGCTTGAATTGCTTGTGGTTAGTCGAATGATCACGGTATATTCGCTGTTCATAGTTTACGAAACCACAAGATAAAACATTCAGAATTGTTATCCGCCCGTTGCTTTTTGTGTCTCTGTCATTGAGTTGCCTGAGCGTGTTAAAGTGATTCAGGTTACTGTAACCTACATATGAACGACTAATTTCCAAGTGAAAGAAATCATCTAGTGCAGCTTGAATACCTTCTGTTGAGCAGAGTTAACATTGCTGATCCTGGGTTACACATAGGTAAGCCGTGTCGCATGGCAGAGTAGCACCTGCTTCGAGTTCAGCACATCAGCCGCAAGGCTGTTGATAAAGCGCTAAGCCGTAAAGAAATCGATGATTTTCGCGATCGCATTGTGGTAGCGCTTGCTTTTCATGACGAATTCTAGTTCGACCCTTTCTAGGTATAGATCATTACTTTAAGTCAGTCATTCTAATAGTCTCCAGTTGTTAAAAATTTTAAAATCTTTCATTTGATGCGTAAGATGATTGCCATCGCGGAAGCTTACGAGGCCTTCAAGAAAACGAACCAGTGCTTTACTTAGTTTGTACCAAACATTTCGCTTTGCTCGATGCACCGATTTATGAGTTATTACCCGATTGTGAAAATCGATAACAAAGCTCGGGTTTCACTGCCCGCCTTTTACTTTTCGCGTTGAATGTTTGTCACCGACCAGTCAGGTATCGGTGTATATTTCTCTATAGTTATAATTTTTCTAACGAGAAGAATGTAATAGTCAGACGGCAAAATATATGCATTATATTTTATTATTGCACTTTACAAATATATACATATATACACACATATTTACATATATTTACCCAAGAGAAGAAGTGCAATAATAAAATATATGCATATATTTTGCCGTCGGCTATTGCATTCTTCTCGTTAAACTAAAATTATATATAAATAAATATACACCCGCAATTACATACCTACATACGAATAGCGCACCCATTCGCTTATATTTGTTGGTGACAAAAATTGTTAACGAACAGCACGTCAAAAGACAAGTACCCAGTAGGAAATTAAAAAAGGTGACCCAGTAGGAAAAAGTGCAAACCCTGCAAATTTTTTATTTATCGATTTTTTTTTTCTACAATTCATCGGAAATTTAATAACTTCCCATAAATATTCACAATCGGACACCATCGAGATAAAAGCAAGAAAATTAATTTGAAATTTTTAAAATAAATAAAGCACTATACAAAAAGTTTTTAAAGTTTGTTTTCTTAAATTTTCGTAACTCTACGCGATTTATTTTTCTCATTCAACCCAAATATTAAATATATCTTACCGAAAAATGGAAATGGAAGATTTTAAAATTACAACAACAGATTTGATTGAATTCGTGGAAGACCATCTTCAGACCCAAAGTGAAGATGATTCGGTCTATACCCTACAAATTAAAAGGGTCGAACTAAATTCGCTCTATGAAAAAGCAAAGCGCTCATACGATGCGATCAGAAGAATTTCTCGCGAAAGTCATGAAACCATCGATTTCTTTAAAGTGAAAGAAAAAATATCAAAAAAGTTATCGAATGTACCTCTCTTGCTTAGCTTCCATCAACGAAGATGTAGATGCGCGTAAAACACAAGTGTCAACCCAACCCATTAAGGAAAGGACTTCAGAAGCCACAATGATGGATTTCGCTCCTGCAGTTCACCTTCCACCATGCGACACCGACATCTTTTACGGAGATTACACAACTTGGCCCACAGAAGACCGAGGAAGCAAGAGGTTATTCAAAACGCACCCTAACAAGTGATGCAGGTTTCATACTGCTAAAAATTTAGTCGACCAAGAAAATAAGAGGTACAGTAACACCCACTAAAGACCCTTTTAACCACCAAGTAACTCAAGAAACAGGGCTTATAAAAGCTTACAACGTTCGGTTAATAACGTTTTAACCAATTTAAACAATCTAGAGATTGACACACAAAGCTGGGATCCGATATTATAATATCTTTGTAGTTCAAAACTACCTAAACAAACTCTCGAAACCTTTGAATATACCCTAGCAGATAATTCAGATATACCGACGTGGTCACCTGACAAGCCAACCCACAAATACAAAACCCTGAATCTACTGGAAATTTCAAAGCTTCAGTAGCAAAATTACCCCCGCCATTCCACACCGGTGTGAGCAGAACAGATGAAAAGAAATATAACACTTTTCATGCAAACGTACAAAACGCCAATAGCTGGACCCTCTAATACTCGTAAAGGAATACTTCAATTTCAACTTTACCCAACAAAATAGATACAGAAAAGCTGCAAGTCGTAAAAAGCAGCACCTATTCCGAGAATGTCCCAAATTTCGCAATGAATGAGTATTAATGTATTCACAATCAAAATATGGTTATTACATAACTGCTTGGCTATTTCACATAGCTACAAGAACTGTGAGTAAATTTCGTGTCAGTGTCATTGAAAACACAACACTCTGATACACAGAGAATCCAGCTGACCTGAATCAACTCCGAAATGCCAAACGTCACTAGTTCGAGCCCAAAACGCTTCTCAAGTACCGCATTACCCACCCAAAGCACAATAACCTCGATAATCCTACACAACAATGTAAACTATACAGTCCACTAAATCATCAACCCAAGACCCACCCAACCCAAGTACAAGCAGGGAAGCAGATATTACTGGTACTGCAATGGTTCAAGTAGAAACATACGGCTAAAGGATATTCATGAGAGCTCTAATTGATTCCGGGATCGGAAGCCACATTTATATCTCTGCATCTCCAAAGAAGTTTGGATATACCCACCCACTCTAATTTCAGCCCAAGTGACCGACTAAACAATGCAGTTTCAGCAACACCAACGAGTATTTGTGAAATCACATTCTTGCTCACACCTTAAACACCACTATGTTATCAGCACAGGCATTTATACCAAATAGCCTGAATTGATAATTTTACCTCATACCCCTATAGATCCAAAGCAGTGTCTTTAAAAATCTTGGATTCACATTAGCCGACACTCAATTTCACAAACCCAGACCCGTGGATATACTAATCGTAGTGATATCTATCCCAGTATTTTACCAATGGAGTGTAAAGTAGTAGTACTAGGGTTCACTCTTGCTCAAGACACTGGATGGATATTGTCTGACCCATCACCCAACCCACCCAAAATTCCACCACATAGTCACTTTCACAATAAAGTGAACCCTGAGAATCTACTCTCACACTTGGGAGGTGGAGGAAATCCTAGAACTGTAGTTTCCAAATCAGACTCAAATTTCTCGTGAGAAATTTTCCAAAACTACCCGTTGTAATCCAAATGGGCGCTAGAGAACTACCTTCAAAGAACCCGACAATATTGATATCGGATACTTAGACATAGCGTTGGTCTACCTCCGAAATGAAACGAGCTTACTTAAAAACCCGGGAAGTGAAGTGGCAGAATATGACACAAAGCAATTATGGAATATTTGGAACTGACAAATGAAGAAAGTGGAGTATGACCCTTGGTAAAGCGCGACCCACGACATTTACCACACCACGCAGTCATTAAACCAGATCAGATAACCACGAAATTGCGTGTAGATTAATGCATCTGCCTCACGTCAAATCACAAAAAGCTTGAATACGGTTCACATATCGGGCTCATTTTACAGAGCACCTGTCATTCTGACTGCCAAATTGGTACTTCCACCTGCTTTTAATGTGATATTCCAGAAAATGTACCGGCAAATACCGGTAGACCCTACGCTGGTTCCAAAGGGATATTATTTAGGAAGTCCCTGGAAGGCGCTGTAATAGAAGAAATTTCGAATTGCAAACAGTCATTGTTCGGTATACCAGCGCACACTTACGATCCGTACCTCATGAAGCTAGCTGATGATATAGAAGAAAACCCAACCCATTAGCAGCCAAAATACTTCGCCAGGAAATGTATATGTGGACGATGTTTTAGCTGAAACACATGACCTGACCACGGCAAAGTCAGGCACGAGATGAATCACTCCGCCTGTCCCTCAGCAGGATTCGCTCTGGCGGAAACAGGACCTACCATCCACACATTCTAAAGGGACTTCCACAGGATCATCTTTAGAAACGGAAACATTAAACCTGGAACTCGAGAACACCAAAACCCTGGGCATCTGATGGAACTCTAAAAAGGATTCATTTTTCTTCCTCGTCAACCCAATGGAGAAAAAACCCGCACACAAACGTGAAGTTTTATCAGCCATAGCAAAATTGTTTGACCCAGCCGGTTGGCTTAATTCATTTAATAATCACGCAAAAATAATTATGCAACAAATATGGCTAGATAAAAACTGACTGGGATGAAAGTTCTGAAGCCTCTCACCCTTCATCGATGGAACAGCTTTGCAAAGGATTACACAACATAAACAAAATTGAAATACCCAGGTGGACCCATTTTAACCCAACAACCACCATTGGAATTTCCACGGTTTCTCTGATGCTTCAGAAAAAAAGCATATGCCGCGACACTTATATAAGGGTTTCAGTTGGAGACAAAAGATATGGACAACTCTCTTAGTCTCAAAACAAGAGTTGTTCCATTGAACCGTATCCCTACCCAGATTGGAACTCTGTGTGAGTGGTTCACTAGCTAACCTTGTTAACTCTACCCTATCCTGGTAACTACACCTAACCCAATATAAAATTATTTTGACTGACTCAACCAGTATTCGTTGGCAAAACAAACCACCCTGTTCATGGACCACTTTCGTTTTCGCAGCGCAATCACCGAGAAAGTAGGAGTCGAAAATTGGAACCATGTGGAAAGCCAAGACAATCCCGCACAGACTTAGCAAGCCGAGTGATGTACACCCACTGATCTATTTAATTGCAACCTCTGGTGGCATGGACCCCAATGGCTAAAATATGAAAAGGAGCATTTTCCAGCACGTGGAGAAAAATACGGTAATACTTATCGTGGAATTCAAACCCATAAGACGTTTGCGATAACCACCCAAGAGGATATAATGAAAGCATTTTCTCATTCCCCAGGGCTATTCGCGTTATCGCTTACCTATTCAGGTTTTATGCAAATGCTCACCAAGGAGGCGAGAAATTGCTGCTTCAAACCACGAAATAACCCCGAGGAGTTCAAACAACCCGAATGAAGTTAATTATTCACACTCAAAAACACATTTCCGAGAAGAATAGATGCATTGACCCGTAAAACCTAAATACATAAGAAAAGTTCATTATTGACTTTAACCATTCATTGACCCCAAAGGAGTTATGCGAAGTGACGGAAGATTAACTAATTCCGCAGCGCTATCATATAACAGAGCGCCACCCGATCTTATTACCCTATAACAGTCGTTTAACAAAATTACTGTAATTCCAATTTCACCGCATTTGAAAACGTTACACGGCGGAAATCAGCTAGTTCTGACCTCTAAGGACAGAATTTCGGATACCCAAAGCAAAGATGCTGATTAAAACAATAATTCATCAATGCAAAACGTTCATCATACACAACAAGGCTCAACAAACCCAAATAATGACAGCTCTTCCAAATGAACGAACCATCCTAACCCGGCCGTTTGCTGCCACTGGTATCGACTTTGCTGGACCCAGCGACATCAAAACCACACTGGGAGAGTACGTTCAATCACCAAAGGACATATATGTGTATATTTGCATGCTTTTTCAACTAAAGCAATACATCTGAAACCTGTTAGCGATCTCACTACGCAAGCCTTCCTAGCAGCATTCTCCCTGTTTCCCTTTTCCTGAGGCGGATGTCCCGCCAATCTTTATTCCGACAACGACAAACCTTTATAGGAGCTTCACAGTTGCTAATGAAAGATCGGCGTGAATTATTACGGCACTTCGAACTCAAATTATATCTCTCCATAGCCATCAAAATATCTCAAGGCACTTCAACCCACCAGAGCTCTGCACATATGGGGGATTATGAAGCAGGCGTAAAAGTCTAAACCCACCTAAAAAGATCGCAAATTACAAAAATTCACGTTTGAAGAATTTATACCTCTTGACCGCATTGAAAGTTGTTTTTAAACTCTCATTAATAAGCCCCATAAGGATTGACTCACTAAACTTGGAACTCCTAACTCCAGGACACTTCTTATAGGTGTACCCCATTGTTAACCCCTCATGGCAATTTAGAGAGATGCAAACTTAAGCATCGTTAACAGATGGCAGAAACCAAAATACTCTACCAGCAGCCATCGGTAAGAGATGGAAGCGAAGAGTACCTAAGGAACTACACAAACGATACAAATGGAAATGTCCACAACGTAATATTGAAGTTAACGACTTAGTCGTTATAAGAAACGAAAATATTTCACCCAACGAATGGAAGCTCGGCTCGTCAAAGGTCTTCTCGGCTTAGACAAGGAATACGAAAGTGGTTGAAATCCGAACTGCTCGTTAAGGCACACACCCGCTCATCACAAAAATGTATATTAAGTACAGAATAATTTAAAAGTTTTCTTCCTTTTTCAGTGAAATGGCCCCAACACCACCGCCAACTCACCAAACTCGTCGTATGAGTTTCGACCATTACTATCCGGGTCCCGTAGCGCAACCCGTAGCATTACGCCACTCGGAAGACGAAACGATGTCACCACGCAGGCGGCGTTTCAAGTCGACCCTTCCCACTATTCGTGAGGAAAGGAATGCATGATCGTATAACCCGAAAACGATCTCACATCACAGAAACCCACGTCACATCGTCATGTCGCTTGCGGAATATGCAAAGACCACCGTCTAAGGACTTGCGCCAGCGGTCGGCATGTACAATATAAGCAAAAATACGAAGCAGTAATAAAGCATCACTACTGCGTTAATTGCTTGCGCCAGGTCGCACAAGAACAGAAGGACGCACAAGCAAAAATCGATGTGCCACTTGCCATGGGAAACATCATTCATCCCTACACGGACATCCGAGACTATACCCGACCAACGATGCCAATGTTGTTGAGAAACATCCACTTGCGATAGAGACCCGACTACCATCCTTACTGGCTAAGCAGACCCTAGTACCCACATTGAAGATCCGATTAAGATGCGATGGCGAATGGTATAAAGTTCGAGCCATTTTGAACCCTACCCCAAAAATTTACAAATATAAAGTAAAGCGAACTCGTTAAGGTGTAAATTAAAACTGCCAATTATACACTTAACACGTATCGTATTTGTAGCATCAAAATAAGCTCCAATAATGACACAAAGTTTTGCCTGAAATGCAATCACCCACAATTTACCCATAAAACCCTATGAGCGAGATCTGGCGATGATGTGCAAATGCGCTAGAACACTTAGTTCGACCCTCAATTCACAGCAACAAAGAGATAACGTTGGAGATTGAGCGATATATACCTCAAGTTATCAGAAGTGGACTCTTTTAAACCCGAAAATGGTATTATAGGTGGTGCAGAATACAGCATTTGCCGGACCTCTACTGGCACCATTCAACCCAAGTATACTACTGCTTGATAATTACCCAATCAATTCAAATTTTTCAATCCAATATGTTACCCTACTAATACTCAATTATCTATTTCAAAGATTCTAAGGTGGCCGTGGGATGTTTAATCCAACACACTTCTATTACTCCCACAAATTACATAAAGTACGAGAGGCGTAATGCAGAGGAATATCAACCCCCAACTTCACCAACGGGGAAGAAGGAGAAAAAAAAAAAGGAAAAAATTTTTCCGCGTTTTTTCCCAAACCAAATTATTATCCCGCCAACACAGCAAATCAAAAACAAAAAACAGCGAAAAACCATTAAAGGGGAAGAAAAAATTAAAAAAATTTTTTTAAAAAAAGTAACAAAAATTAAATTAAAATCCCTTTGGTTAAAAAAAAGGAATTTACTTTAAAAATCACAAATACAAAAAAAAATTTACAAAACAGGGGAATTCCCAAAAAAATCCAAAACCCACAACGGAAAAAATAAACCCAAATCAAAAAGGTTTACCAAAAAAAAATTTTAAATTAACATAAATAAAATTTAAAAACCCCCAAAACCCCAATTAACCTTATTAAACAATACACACAAAAATATAATTTTTTATAAACCCCAAATAAATTAAATTAAATTTTATAACTTTTTAAACTAAAAAGTAACCTTTTTTTTAATTTAAAACGAATGGGCCCCCCGTAATTTTAACCCGACAGGGGGGTTAATTAACTTTAATTTTTAAGTTTAATAATTTAAAACCCTTGATATGGATTTTTTTTAATGTGTACATGAAAAATCTTTTATACCTAAATGTAAAATTGTGGAATTTTTCAAAATGCACTGCCGTTTTGGCTTTATGCCAACTTCAGTAAGATGAAGAAGATTATTTACCTTAAACATGTAAAGCTAGTAATTTGAAGCAACTTAATATGGATTTCTAAATGGACATGCAAGAAATTTCGGTTTTTTCCCCAAATGTAAAATTGGGGAAATTTTTTCCCAAAAGCACGGGCCTTTTTGGCTTTATGCCAATTTTGTAAAAAGAAAAATTTAATTTAATTTAATTAAAAATTTTTAATGATTTGAAGCAATTTGATATGGATCTCTAAATGTGTTTATGCAAGAATATCGGTTTTATACCTAAATGTAAAATTGGGGAATTTTTCCAAATGCACTGCCGTTTTGGTTTTATGCCAACTTCTGTAAGATGAAGAAAGTTAATTAACTTTAATATGTGAATTTAATAATTTGAAAAAACTTGACATGGATTTCTAAATGTGTACATGCAAGAAAGTCGGTTTTATACCTAAATGTAAAATTGTAGAGTTTTCCAAATGCACTGCCGTTTCGGCTTTATCCCAAAATTCTTTTTTAAGATGGGGAAAAAAAATTAACTTTTAGTAATTTAAACCCAATTTTAAAGGTAACTTGATAGGGAATTTTAAATTGACATCCCAAAAAAATTTAAACCCAAAAATTTTGGGTTTTTTTTCCAAAATGCCCCCGTTTGGTTTTAAATCCCAAACTTTTAAGATGAAAAAGGGTTTTTTTTTTTTTTTAAATTTGGAATTTAATTTTTAAAAACAACTTGAATTGGATTTTTAAATTTTTAAATGGGGGGAAAATCGGTTTTATACCAAAAAGAAAAATTTTGGGGAAAATTTTTCCAAATGCACTCCCGTTTTGGTTTTATGCCAACTTCTGTAAGATGAAGAAGGTTAATTAACTTTAATATTTTAATTTTTAATTTAAAGGAATTGATATGGATTTTAAATGTGAAATGCAAGAAAATGG
>NW_026092975.1:0-6636 GCF_024586455.1 Bactrocera neohumeralis | reverse complement strand
TAGAAAGACTGCTAGTAGTATTTTAGATTTTAGAGTCGACACTAGTGTTCTCCGAAAAAATATTTTGGCAACACTGTCTATTTGAAAAATGCTCTAAAATACACTTAGGTGAAATATTAGTAGAACACGAAAATTAACTTACTAATAAATATCTATAATTATGAGAAAAGTAAATGAGTTCGCTGGAAAAGTTCGAACGAAACATTATTCAAATATTAAGGGATCGTCTCAGTGTGAAATTTTCGAAAGTTTTTTTGCATTGTGGTATAGTATACACTGTAGTAAACATTCAGTAAAATTTTGAAAACAAAATTCAAATTATTACGATCGCTACAAAATTCTTTTAGAAAGGGAACAGAGTGGGGAACGGAGCAACTCCAATCTTTAAACGTGTTTTTCTCAGAATGGTGTTTTTCAAAACGGTTTCCACTCTCAGAGTTTTGAATATTTCTAGTACCAATTTGGAGAGAACATTTTTAACGTCATTTGCTATTTAAAATAGGCAGATTTAAAAAAAAAAACAAAAAAGTCCATATTGAGATAGAGAATGACGGTAAAAATGTTCTCTCCCAATTTTTCTTAAATTTCGCACTGAGACGATCTCTTAAGTAATGTTTAACTGCACTGTACTGTGAGAGTAATTCCGGTGTTCTCTCATGAAATATATAATGTTGTTATGATTTATGCATTTAAATCTTTAAGACAAATATCTCAAAAGAATGTATTCTTTTTCCTTGATTGTTTAGTGTAACCTTTTTTATTTGTAGATACTCAAGTATTTGCATCTTTAAGTGGTAAGTGTGCAAGTCTGTATTATTAACTTGTTTGTTGTGTTTATTTCACTTTCATTCGGGAAAGTATCCTCCTCGAGCAAACTTCAACGTCCGCTAACAGCTGTTCGAGTAAGTGCAAAGTGGAGTGAGAAATTCACGGGTTTTTCTAGCGTACTTGTACATTTACATTCGCGTAGGAGCATTGCGCATTACAAATGGATCAACGTTTTTCCACAAGAAGCGAGTTAGCGAGAAAATGTATGGCCTTTCTTTGTGCCGCCATAAATACTATGGCATAAGGCGGGCGATATATTCGCGTTAGCAAAGCGAAAAAATATCGTATTCTGACAAAAAAAGAAACCGTGACCTATAACCTATTTGCATATATATGCATGGTCACATGTGTGTGCATATGTGTGTATATTTATGTAAATGTATCATACTTTTTACGCAACACATCCTGGCGTTTTAAGATAAAAGCCTATCAAAAACATGCACATCAAAAGCCACACGTGTACGTGGCAAGGGGTGACTTCCGCTGGTTTTATTGACCTCGCCGGTATGAAGCGCGGATAAGTAGAAATATAATAAAAACCATGGAGCCGATAAAAAAGCGTCCAACCTCGAAAGTCATCAACTCAGTGAAGAGTGGAGTGTGTATAATTGTTTTCTATTTTTTAATCATTTTTTCATAGGTTTATAACTGAGGAAGGCACTACGCATTTTTTGCCGCATGGTTTTACTATTTACGGAATATTGTAGAATAGACTACGTCCAGCACGCAGTGCAGAAAATATAGCAGCCGTAATTGAGTGTCGTTCCTAGCAATTCGATCTGACGTATGGAATGATTTGACGAATTTTATGTTGACATCTTAAATTGAAAACGTACAAAATAAAGTTTGTGCAAGAACTGATGCCGCTAGACCTTCCCAAGTGACATCGCCTCAATCTAGGGGCTCTTGAAAAGCTCTAAGAATATCCGACGTTTTCGAGCTAAATTTTGTTCAGCAGTGCGGTCCATTAATGTGTCGATGGGTATGTAAAAATTAAAAATTCAAGAGGTGTCATTTCAACCAGAAAAAACAACGGTTTGGTGTAGTTTATGAGACGGTTGAATCATCGGCCCATATTTGTTCAAAGATGATGCCGACCGTTACCGCGCCATGATAACCGACTTTCTGATGCACGAAATTGAAGTTCGTGATCTCTACACTTTTGGGTTCAACGGCGCCACTTCCCACACATCGCATCAATCAATGCACTTATTGAGAGAACACTTCGGTTAGCAGATAATTTCACGTTTTGGGACGGTTGATTGGTAACCTAGTACGTGTGCTATCATACCGTTAAACTTTTTCCTGTGAGGATTTGAAAGTTGAAGTCTATACAATCCCGCTAAGATTTAGACGTTGGAGTAAAACATCAGCTATCAGTCGAAATGCTCAAACGAGTCATGAAAAGTAGACTAGAAGGATGGATTATTCAAGACGTAACCGCGGATAAAATTTTAATGAGATAATCTTCAAAAAATAAATGCCATAGAATGCCCTTTCGAATGATAATAAACATTCCCCTTTAAATTTGCAGTTTCTGTGTTTTTTCTTTAAAAAAGTAGAGAACCTCGAAATGGATTTCCGGTTACATATGACACGATACCCATTCTAGTACAAACGAACTTTTATGGTAACCAAATTAAATTTATTTTAAAAAACAATTAATAGAAAAATACAAAAATAAATTAGCGTTATTTTACAGCAGTCGACCCGTCTTCGATGGTTGTTGCTCTTCGACTCCTTTCCAACAACTGTATTCTTATGCCGCTCAACACAGAGTCGAATCATTCTGTCAAAATAAAATCAGAGACTTATTTTCGTAGCAAATACGCTCAGAGGCGAGACGGGGGTTGCCCTCTTCTGTAATCACTAGGTAACACTTGTAGATTTGGTTCCAGCCACGGGAGCTACCGTACCAGTGAGGATGCTGGGAGAGTGCACCTTATTCTATATAAGAAGATAAAGTACTTAATGCAATTCATATGCGATCCATTCATTTCAGGAGAAACAATACATTTTCAGAGCCTCTTTATAAGAAACTGGTGGACATAATAAGCAATGCTAAAGTGCTCTTCTCTCACTGAAAATCCCATTTAATTCACTCTTATTTACTTTTCGTAGAGTAGGCGGAACGGACTGTGGAACTATTTAGATCTCATGTCGATGTCAACAACCAGCAGTTAAGGAATCTTATATAATATTATATCTTAGCAGTTTAGTTATGTTGCTTGAACTGTGCTCTTTGTCTTTATAATAAATAATGAAAACGACTGAAACCACCCTGTCTGAAAATTAAAATAGCAACTTACGAATTCATGTTATTCCGAAACTCTTCTAAGTTTTAACAGCAAGCAATCAGCATGTGAGAGGGAGGATGGAGTCATGTGAGAAGTTCCGCAAGTGAGAAAGTTCTCTGATCACCATTCACTTGGGAATGGCCAGAAACGATTCTTTTACACATGGCTCAAGCAGCTCTTTACTTCGGGACTTTGACCAAGTATCCTCTGGGTAGCCTAAGAACATCCGTTCGAAGGTGAGCTAATGTGAGAAGGCGAAACATTCCCTACATAGGGTTGTGCCGCAGCTTGGGACCCCGCCACATAAAAAACAATACCAATGAAAAGGAAAACACAGCCTCGGATGAGAGACCCCCCTTTTGATGACGACCATGGCAAACGGAATAAGGACTACGATTTGAGGGCATGCACCTGGAATGTCCGGACCCTTAATTGGGAAGGTGCCGCTGCCCAGCTGGTTGATGTCCTCGCAAAAATAAAGGCTGACATCACCGCCGTCCAAGAAATGCGATGGACGGGACAAGGACAGAGACGAGTAGGTCCTTGTGACATTTACTACAGTGGCCATATAAAGGAGCGCAAGTTTGGTGTTGGATTCGTGGGAGAGAGAGACTCCGTCGCCGAGTACTATCATTCACTCCGGTGAATGAACGTCTAGCCACAATCCGCATCAAAGCGAGGTTCTTCAACATATCGCTGATCTGCGCCCACGCTCCGACGGATGAGAAGGACGATGTGACCAAAGATGCCTTTTATGAGTGCTTGGAACGCACTTATGAGAGATGCCCCCGCCACGATGTCAAAATCGTGCTTGGCGACTTTAACGCCAGGGTGGGCAAAGAAGGTATATTTGGCACTACGGTCAGTAAATTCAGCCTCCACGACGAAACATCCCCAAATGGGTTGAGGCTGATTGACTTCGCCGGGGCCCGAAATATGGTTATCTGTAGTACTAGATTCCAGCATAAGAAGATTCATCAAGCTACCTGGCTGTCTCCGGATCGAAAAACTACCAACCAGATCGATCATGTTGTGATAGATGGAAGACACGTCTCCAGTGTTTTAGATGTGCGTGCGCTCCGAGGTCCTAACATCGACTCGGACCACTATCTTGTTGCAGCTAAGATTCGCACTCGCCTCTGTGCAGCAAAAAACGCACGCCAACAAACACAAGGAAGGTTCGACGTCGAGAAGCTGCAATCACAACAGACAGCCGAACGATTTTCTACTCGGCTTGCACTCCTGCTCTCTGAGAGCACTAGTCAACAACTCGGTATAAGGGAACTGTGGGACGGCATTTCAAATTCCTTACGTACAGCTGCAACCGAAACCATTGGTTTTCGGAAAGAGCAAAAGAACAGCTGGTACGACGAAGAGTGCCGTGTCGCAGCGGAGAGAAAACAGGCTGCCTACCTCGCCACGTTACGATCGACCACTACACGTGCGGGATGGGATAGATACCGAGAGTTGAAGAGGGAAGCGAGACGCATTTGCAGACAGAAGAAGAAAGAGGCCGAAATGCGTGAGTACGAAGAGCTTGATAAGCTGGCCGACAGGGGTAATGCTCGAAAATTCTACGAAAAAATGCGGCGGCTTACAGAAGGTTTCAAGACCGGAGCATACTCTTGTAGAACCCCCAAAAGGTGATCTAGTCACTGATGCCCAGAGCAGCATAGTTAAATTATGGAGGAACACTTCTCCAGCCTGCTGAATGGCAGTGAACGCACAACACCAGGAGAAGGAGAACCCGATTCCCCAATCGATGACGATGGAGCAGACGTTCCATTAACCGACCATGAAGAAGTTCGAATAGCAATTGCCCGCCTGAGAACAACAAAAAAAAGGAGACCCCACAATCTGCGCCAACTACCGTGGATTAGAACTCCTCAACATGCATCAGCTTCTTTGTAAAATATGGTCGGACGAGTCATGCCCAACTGATTGGAATTTATCAGTGTGCTATGCCCAATCCATAAAAAAGGAGACCCCACAATCTGCGCCAACTAAAATCCAACCGACCAGATATCCTCACCATGCGCCAATTCTATCGAAAGACCCGCGAAGGAGAATCAACACACACGTCAACAAACTGATTGGATTATCAAAACTGGCCTTCAGCACGAAAAGGAGCAACCGACCAGATATGCACCATGCGCTGAATTTGGTATCAAACCGCAAAACTAATACGGCTGTGTAAACTGACGTTGAACAACACCAAAAGCTCCGTCAGGATCGGGAAGGACCTCTCCGAGCCGTTCGATACCAAACGAGGTTTCAGACAAGGCGACTCCCTATCGTGCGACTTCTTCAACCTGCTCCTGGAGAAAATAGTTCGAGCTGCAGAACTAAACAGAAAAGGTACCATCTTCTATAAGAGTGCACAGCTGCTGGCGTATGCCGACGATATTGATATCATCGGCCTCAACACCCGCGCCGTTAGTTCTGCTTTCTCTAGGCTGGACAAGGAAGCACAGAAAATGGGTCTGGTAGTGAACGAGGGCAAAACGAAATATCTCCTGTCATCAAACAAACAGTCGTCGCACTCGCGACTTGGCTCTCACGTCACTGTTGACAGTCATAACTTTGAAGTTGTAGATAATTTCGTCTATTTAGGAACCAGCATTAACACCACTAATAATGTCAGCCTGGAAATCCAACGCAGGATTGCTCTTGCCAACAGGTGCTACTTCGGACTGAGTAGGCAATTGAAAAGTAAAGTCCTCTCTCGACGAACAAAAGCTAAACTCTATAAGTCGCTCATAATTCCCGTCCTGCTATATGGTGCAGAGGCTTGGGCGATGACAGCAACCGATGAGTCGACGTTACGAGTTTTCGAGAGAAAAATTCTGCGAAAGATTTAAAACGCATCCGATGGAACGATGCGAGACATTGGCTACGCTGTTAGGTCATGTTGTCCGGATGGATGAAAACACTCCAGCTCAGAAAGTATTCGACGCAGTACCCGCCGGGGGAAGCAGAGGAAGAGGAAGACCTCCACTCCGTTGGAGCGACCAAGCGGAGAAGGACCTGGCTTCGCTTGGAATATCCAATTGGCGCCACGTAGCGAAAAGAAGAAACGACTGGCGCGCTGTTGTTAACTCGGCTGTAATCGCGTAAACGGTGTCTACGCAAATTAAGAAGAAGAATCAGCATGTGGTGCGTTATACTGCCGATTTATCCTCACATACGGTTCCAATAGCGATTTGTATATAATACTATATATAGGCTTGAAAAGATGCTGTGTAGGCGCATCTAAACATCAAATCAAATCAAATTGTGAATATTTCTACTCAAACATGATGGCAGCAGTTTTATTTATATATCACTGTTGTTTTCATCTGTGAGTTCCATTAGTCTAATCTGCCCGCTTTTCCTAATTTTATCTTCCGAATGGCACCCTATAGCTTTCTATCATAAGTCATGCTATTCATTGTTTTTAAGCTCTGCTGTTTCATGCGCATAGCGATTTGGAACAATGATTGATAATCACTGAATCTTCTGTCCCAATGGG
>NW_026092974.1:0-7170 GCF_024586455.1 Bactrocera neohumeralis | reverse complement strand
CTGATGAAATGATGAAAGGGCCATAACAACTTATCACCAACCGCTCCAAAGCTTAGAGTTTCAATACATTTCTGCGATTGGAAGTGAAGTTATTGCGTTTTAAGTGTCAATATGTTTGTGTTATCGATGCGAAAATGAGCTTAGAACAAAGAGCCAACATTAGATTTTGTTTTAAAATTGGTAAAGTTTTACCGAAACGTTTCAATTGATGAAAGAATTTTATTGCGTTGACTGCCTATCCCGTAGCAGAGAGCACGAGTGGTTTCAATGTTTTCAAAGTGGATATAAATGACGATCAACATGTGGGCCAATCAAAATCCGTGTTCACCAGAAATTCCATCGAAATTGTACGTGAATTCATCAAAAATCAGCCGAAATCATTATTGAAATTCATGAAAATGGAATTGAACATATCCAAAACATCGATTTATCGCATTTTGACCGACCATTTGGGCTTACGAAAGGTGTGTGCACGGTTTGCTCTGCACAAATTGACTGACGACCAAAAATTGCTCAGAATCCAACATTCGAAGGACATCATTGACCGATTATTTGACCAAAAATCACATTTTAACCATTAACCACTCGCCGTATTCACCTGATATTGCACCGTGCGACTTCTTCGTTTCTGGAAAAATGCATTTGCCCATGAAAGGAAAACGTTATGCAGACGTAGAGTGTTTTCAAAAGGCTTGCACCGGCATACTGGCGACCATACCGGCCAACGAGCTAAAACACTCGTTCGACATGCTTTTGGACTAGAGGTGGGCACGGGCCGGGCTTTTTTTCGTGGTCCGCGGGCTTACACAGGGCCGGAGCGGGCCCGGGCCTTAAAATTAAAATTCGTGCGGGCTTCGTGCTGGCCCGGGCTTTAGCAAAAAGGCCCGGTCCGTAAAAACCCGAAATAGGCCCACAAAAGCCCGAAATAGGTCTGAAAACAAATTTGATTTGATCGCGTTCTTTTTTTTTATTCTCGAATCAGAACCGCTATTTATCGCATTTTATTTGCTTACGGTGCAACGCAATGCAGCTAGTATTCTATAAATTCTATCCTGTCGAGATGCGCCATTATCGATACTACTATCGATTTGGTTATACAATATTTTACTTGTTTGCACACCACTAATTCAAAATTGGCGTCCTATTGTGAAATTCATAAACTTTGAAATATACAATATGTCGCGACAAACCATTCAGGACGCTGTGAATAAAAAAGTGAATGTGTAAAGCTATTACAAAATGAAAAGGGCAGGAGTGACGGCTGTTCGATTGCTTTAATTATAATGGCAATAATATCGATTTTGTGTGCTGCCGGAGCTGTAAGCATGTGCTGGTGTATAATTCAAAACAAGGCACGGGCACCCTAAGCCGCCATAAGTGCATGTCTCAACAAGATGCGCTTAAGTCACAGCCCAAATTGGACATGTTTGCCAAAAAAGTTGTTTCGACGCGATTTCGGGATTCGTTTGCTCGAAAGCAGCTAGCCTTAGTTGCAAAAGACTTGCACCCTTTCAATATTACCGAAGGTAAGTTCTATTCACATTGCATTCATTGATTGACTCTTTTTTTTGTGAATTGGTAGGTAGCGGCTTCCGTGAATATAGCCAAGCGCTTCTCAACATAGGAGCAGAATTTGGAAGTCAGTCTTTCGATGATTTGGTTATATCCCGTAAAGTGTTAAGCACTACCATCATGGAGAAAGAGTACGAAACGTTGAAGACTCAACTTATCATAAGTTTGAAAGACCAACAACTGGCATACACGACCGACATGTGGAGTGACGACTACACGCAGCGAAATTTTATATCGCTGACTGCTCACTATGTGGATGATAGCTTCCAACTGAACGTCGCTCTTTTAGGTACTAATATAAATCAATTTTTATAATATATTTGTGTGTACGATTACATATAATGTACATGTTCATACATACATATTTACATATTTATTTATTATGTTACAGTGTATCTTTTACAGGCATCAGGGAGTTCTTGGACGAGAAGAAAACTGGAGAAAATATTCTCAAAAATGTTCAAGACATTTTGCAGGATTTCAACACACTTGAAACTATCGATCGAGCTGTGTTCGTTACGGACAATGGTGCTAATGTCGTTGCGGCATTTAAAAGCTTCAAGCGCCTATCTTGTGCTTGTCACAATCTGAACCTTGTCATGGATGACGTCATTGAGAAAAATCCTCTTGCGGAAGTGAAGGCTTTAATAGATTGCTGCAAATCATTAGTCAAATATTTTAAACATTCTCAGCTTAACAGTAAGCTCTCAAAAACGCTGAAACAGCAAGTTAAAACACGCTGGAACTCTACATTTTTTATGCTTTTGAGTATATTTGATGTAAAAGAGGAAATAAAAACTCTTTTACTTAAAAAAGATGAGCTACAGCGAATTAGTAATTTAGATTTTTCATTACTTGAAAACATTTTATGCTTCTTAAAACCTTTTAAGGACTGCTCTGAAGCACTTAGCTCTGACAAGGAACCAACAATGCAAATATTTGCATTGTGGTCTGAAAAATTATGTAAACTTTGCAGAACTAGCACACTTGATTCCCAAATAATAACTGAGTTTAAATCAATTACCCTAAGCGCATTAGAAGTCAGGTTTCTTCTGGCAATCGTTCATTTGGTTGGGCTTTTCTTGAACCCTCCTTATAAAGAGATGAATTTCCTCTCAGAGGAAAAAAGAGAAAATGTGTTAGCTACGGTAAAAGCAATGCTCTCCGAATTTATAGGAGATCATGAAAATAGTAGCTTTGATGACATAACTAATAAAATAAGCCCAAATAATTCCGAAAATGGAATGTTTGATGAATTTTCAGACTTAAGTTATGTAAAAAAACGAAAAGTTGAGAAAAACGCTATCGACATAGAGCTTGACAAATACTTGGCCATTCCACTAGCTCATGGCACACATATTTTAGAATTCTGGAAAAATGCCAGGGACTTAAAATACCTTCCCAAATTAGCTCGGACCATTCTGGCTATTCCAGCCAGTTCGTCTACGAGCGAAAGGCTTTTTTCAACATCGGGCCATGTTTTAAATGAAAAACGCACTAGGCTAAAAAGCACAAATTTAGAAAAAATTTTATTTTTAAATAAAAATATGACTTAGTTCGTTTTTTTTTAATACATAACAATATTCAATATACCTTAATAAATGTGGACTTATATACATATATATAAATTGCATGTCTTTTAAATTTCCTTATATGTGTAAATAAGTTTCGTGCCGGGCCGGGCCGGGCCCGGGCCATGGTGGAAAAGATTCGTGTTCGGCCGGGCCGGGCCTCCCAAAAAACAGTTTGTTTTCGTGCGGGCCCGGGCCTCAAAATACAGGCCCGCGCCCACCTCTATTTTGGACCATGCAAAAAGCTGTATTGAAGCAGAAGGAGACTATTTTGTATAAAATAAATTTATTTTGCTGAGAAAAACCATTTGTTCTGTTTTTTCTTTTGAGTCCTGTTTACTTTGGAGGATAAAAAAATTTCAATAAACAAAACTGAAACTTCAAAGGGCATTTGCATAAAAACATCAACTTTGGTTATATACACAAAATTGCATGGAAACAAGTTCTCGAGTATATTTCAGGAAGGCGAAATATTAGTGCAATCAGGTTAGACTATCCGACTTTCCATGTCTTTTTATACAATTTAGACTGGTCAGTATGATATTTAAATGAAATTAAGGGGACAAGTTTTCTTAAAAGTTCTATGACTTAGCCTTGAATATGAATGAAATTGTTCCACATGTTAGTCTCAACCTCATATCCCTACTATAATGATTTTACTTCCTCTGATTGCTGTTTTTTATATACCCAGATATTTATTTATTGAGTTATTTGAACAATCAATTTTCGCGGAAAAGACCAAACACACGTACACACTCTCCACAAACACACTTCCCTTTTCACAGCGAGATGCAAAGTTTTAATTTGGTTTTCACGGAAATATATGACCACCGCCTAGTTTTCGCAATCATGACAAGTAAAACTTACAGGGAAACAGTGCAAGTTTCAAAGTTCTGCGCTGCCCGGTGCTAAAACAACTACCACCTTGCCATTGTCTTTTTGTATAAGGAGTAAAATGCAATACACTTCTACAGAGTGCACACAACTGTGTGAGGTCGCTTATTTACCGTTATCCTCACTCATAATATACACATACATATGCATATGCATTTATGTATGTACGCATAATTCATAGCAGAAATATCTGAGTTCATTTTAAATTTCCTCAGGAATCAACGGAATGATGTATGTAGATACATACAAGTCTGTGTAGGGTGCGAATGAAAAATTCATTTTTACCTTGTTGCACCATATTTACAAGTACTATGCGGTTGCTGACATTTGCGAAGGTCATGCGAAACATCAAAACTTTTTCCACTGTTTAATGACACTTGATTCTTCATAATCCACTTTCGTTATGTGCTATTGCTTGCGAATAAAAACGATCCTATTCCTCTATGTATATATGAATATACATATGTATGTCAGAATATTCTACCATATGAAATATAAGGCAAGTGTCTTAATTAGAAAACCTCAGTAAAAATAAACAAATTTGTATTAATGAAAACTTGTTTCAGTCTACTTGATTTCTTTTCTGAAAATAAAATATCTTTTTAAATTCGTCCTTGCTTGGGTTAATATACAACTGGTATAAATAAATGCCCATCATACAGATTAAAATGCGAAGTGTCAACGGTAATATACTGTAAGTCTGTTTGCAATAGATTTGACAGTGGTATGCAAGAAACTTTAGCCTAGCCTTTTCAAATGTTATGAGATGCCTCGTTATAGTTCAATTTTATATATACATAATTGGTTCCATCATCTAGTTTTACTACATAATTGGTTTCATAGGTTTAACTAAAATAGGTTAAATTCAAATCTAAACAACGGTTGCCGAGCTTGTTCTAAATATTTATCCATGCCATGAATTTGTTACTTAAAATTTTAATTCAATTTGATATTAAGTAGTAAAGATTTATGAGCGTGGTGTGGCTTTACCGAGCGTCATTTACCAAACAAATACATCACATAACAATATTGTGATTTCTGACTATTCAGCAAACTCAAAATATCACTCCGATGAAACCGTTTTGATCAATTGAAGATATTAAATGTGAGGTAGTACGCGCTTTGAAGGCTATTCCGGAAATTGACTTTAACAACTGTTTCAAGTTTTGGAAAAAACGTTGGCATAAGTGTATTGGGCCAAGGCATACATATTATTTTGAGGAGACAACATAGATTTTGTGGAATAAATTAAGAATTTTAATATTATGGCTTAACTGTGGTTTCCAAAAATCCAAAGCAAAAATTTTGATGAGGGAGCCCACCGGTCTTCCAATTATTACTTTGGCTCCTCTTTTCCCAATTCTCCTCTGAAGGTGATCCACATCGTCGTCATGAGTCATGTAGGTCGAGATTCACTAGAGTTGTTTGGCGCCGTATTCTAGCCTGTCGGTAAGTCCCAGTAAAAGAAAAATATTAAGTTTCTTTTAGACCAACGAAGAGATACGTATAGAGTTATACATATATAACTGATTAGATGACGAGACGATTGAAATCTGGATAACTGTGTGCTAGTGCAAGACGTATGTAAAAATTAAATTAAGATATAAAGCTTGATACACATATCCATTGCCACCAGTTTAAAGGGACTTTTCCCCCTTTTAAAATTAAACAAAATTTTTTTGCCTGTGAGCATTTTTTGAGATTTTGGGAGTCCAAATGCACAAAAATGAAAATAAAAAAAGAATTTTGTCCAAAAAATAAAAAAAAATCGTATAAAATGCCACCTTTTAACCCCTCTGATTGAATATTTTTTGGGATTTGGACAATTTAGTCAAAAAGGTATACTAAAAAGGCATTATTGGGGTTTAACCTGTCATATTAACTGTTTCCCTGGTTTTATACCGAAATAAAAAAAATAAAGGGAATTTAAAACTTGCTTAAAGGGGGGGGTGGTTGTAGAAAATTTTTTAAAATGGGGACTGAAAAATAGAAGAACCCGGGGAATAAGGTTTTTTTTAAAAGGGGGGTTTGGGTTTTATCTAAATCCCCAAAATTTCCTGGGAAAAATGGAAATTTGGGTATTTGGTTGTGGGATTTACCCGCCATTATTTTTTTAACAAACCCCACATTGGGGAAGTGGGCGAAAGGTCCAAAAGCCCGGTCATTTTTTCCCAATTTTTAATAAAAGATATCTTAATTATCCCCCGGCGGGTGGCTTAAGTTTGTTGGGTTTTAAACCCCTTTAAAAAAAAAACGGGAACGCTATTAAAATGTATACTTTTACCCAAAAATTTTTATCCCCATGATTTTTTAATTTTTTGGAGCGGGAATCGATTTAGCCATGCCCTTTGTCTTTTTGACCTTTTGTATATATCAATTAGTCCCCGTTTTATCCTCCAACAATGTTTTAACAAGAAGGTTTTGTTCATTTCCGGTTTTTGAAAGTCCAAAACCAAAAAAAGGTCGAATGGTGGGGGGTTTTTGCCCCAAAAAGGATCGGGGGGACGGTGGGCCAAAAATCCGGATGCTTTCCGTCCCGTCTGTCCGCCCCGTCTTTTCCGTCCGTCCGCAAAAAAACCCGGGAAAAAATTGAAATTCGGGTAAAATCCCATTTTTCCCCCCGGGCCCCCCAAAAATTGTTCGAAAAAGGGGGCCCAAAACCCCCATTGCCCCCCAAAAAATGGGGAAACCGAAAACCTTTTAAATGCCATTTTTTTTACAAAATAAAGATTTTAAAAAGTGAAATTTAAAAAACAAAAGTTGATTGGGGGGGGGAAAAGGGGCCCCCAATTTTTTTTTTAAAAAAGGGGGCCCCTGCCCCTTCCCAAATTTTTGTACATATTTTAAATTTTAATATAGCTAAATTAAACCCAAATCTACAGAGCCGTTTTTAAGGGCATTTCCATAAAAGGTTCAAAAATGGGGAAACGGTTAAAAAACCCACCCCCCCTCGGGCCAAAAGGTTATGTTAAAAAAAATTTCCGTTAAAAAACTCAAAAAAAACCGAATTTTTTTAAAGGTGGCAGAAGGAAGGGACCCAGGCTTTTTAAAAAAATGGGCGGGCCCTGCCCCATTTTGGACCAAAACCCAATTTTGGGAATTATTTAGCCCAAATTTAAAAAAATTTTCAGAT
>NW_026092973.1:0-6249 GCF_024586455.1 Bactrocera neohumeralis | reverse complement strand
GATAAGAGGGGTAATGCTCGAAAATTCTACGAAAAAAATGCGGCGGCTTACAGAAGGTTTCAAGACCGGAGCATACTCTTGTAGAACCCCCAAAGGTGATCTAGTCACTGATGCCCAGAGCATAGTTAAATTATGGAGGAACACTTCTCCAGCCTGCTGAATGGCAGTGAACGCACAACACCAGGAGAAGGAGAACCCGATTCCCCAATCGATGACGATGGAGCAGACGTTCCATTACCCGACCATGAAGAAGTTCGAATAGCAATTGCCCGCCTCAAGAACAACAAAGCGGCAGGGGCCGACGGACTACCGACCGAGCTATTCAAACACGGCGGCGAAGAACTAATAGGGAGCATGCATCAGCTTCTTTGTAAAATATGGTCGGACGAGAGCATGCCCAACGACTGGAATTTAAGTGTGCTATGCCCAATCCATAAAAAAGGAGACCCCACAATCTGCGCCAACTACCGTGGATTAGCCTCCTCAACATCGCATATAAGGTTCTATCGAGCGTATTGTGTGAAAGATTAAAGCCCACCGTCAACAAACTGATTGGACCTTATCAGTGTGGCTTCAGACCTGGAAAATCAACAACCGACCAGATATTCACCATGCGCCAAATTTTGAAAAGACCCGTGAAAGGAGAATCGACACACACCACCTCTTCGTCGATTTCAAAGCTGCTTTCGACAGCACGAAAAGGAGCTGCCTTTATGCCGCGATGTCTGAATTTGGTATCCCCGCAAAACTAATACGGCTGTGTAAACTGACGTTGAACAACACGAAAAGCTCCGTCAGGATCGGGAAGGACCTCTCCGAGCCGTTCGATACCAAACGAGGTTTCAGACAAGGCGACTCCCTATCGTGCGACTTCTTCAACCTGCCCTGGAGAAAATAGTTCGAGCTGCAGAACTAAACAGAGAAGGTACCATCTTCTATAAGAGTGTACAGCTCTGCTGGCGTATGCCGACGATATTGATATCATCGGCCTCAACACCCGCGCCGTTAGTTCTGCTTTCTCCAGGCTGGACAAGGAAGCACAGAAAATGGGTCTGGTAGTGAACGAGGGCAAAACGAAATATCTCCTGTCATCAAACAAACAGTCGTCGCATTCGCGACTTGGCTCTCACGTCACTGTTGGCAGTCATAACTTTGAAGTTGTAGATAATTTCGTCTATTTAGGAACCAGCATTAACACCACTAATAATGTCAGCCTGGAAATCCAACGCAGGATTGCTCTTGCCAACAGGTGCTACTTCGGACTGAGTAGGCAATTGAAAAGTAAAGTCCTCTCTCGACGAACAAAAGCTAAACTCTATAAGTCGCTCATAATTCCCGTCCTGCTATATGGTGCAGAGGCTTGGGCGATGACAGCAACCGATGAGTCGACGTTACGAGTTTTCGAGAGAAAAATTCTGCGAAAGATTTATGGTCCTTTGCGCATTGGCCACGGCGAATATCGCATCCGATGGAACGATGAGCTGTACGAGATATATGACGACATTGACATGGTTCAGCGAATTAAAAGACAGCGGCTACGCTGGCTAGGTCATGTTGTCCGGATGGATGAAAACACTCCAGCTCTGAAAGTGTTCGACGCAGTACCCGCCGGGGGAAGCAGAGGAAGAGGAAGACCTCCACTCCGTTGGAAGGACCAAGTGGAGAAGGACCTGGCTTCGCTTGGAATATCCAATTGGCGCCACGCAGCGAAAAGAAGAAACGACTGGCGCGCTGTTGTTAACTCGGCTATAATCGCGTAAGCGGTGTCTACGCCAATTAAGAAGAAGAAGAAGAATGGCTCTTAATAGATTTTCGGTTAATGGCGATTTGTGGGCGCTCTAATTTTTCTTTTGTATTAACAAACCTACATACCAAGTTTAATCAAGATATCTCAATATATACACAAGTTACAGCTTGCACGGACGGACAATTAGATTTCAACTTTTCTCGTCATCCTGATCATTTATAAATATATAACCCCATATCTATCTCGATTAGTTTTAGGTGACACGTCCAACCGTTAGGTGTACAAAACTAAAATACTCTATAGCAACTGGTTGCAAGAGTATAAAAATTCTCAGTTGAATGAAAATCTTTATTTTTCACCCCTAGTTAATGTACTCTGTTCAACATGATACGAGAGTATAAAAACAAAACTACTAAAAAGTGATTAATATTTCGCAATTTTTAACTGATAAAAACGTATAAATAACAAGTAAGAAGGGATTAAGTCAATACTCTCACAATTTTCTAAAGTAAAATCAAAGGCATACTTTCAGGTGTTCATCTGGAAATTCGAAGATTTTTATACAAAAAATAGTTCCTTGTTCTAGGGATGGTTTCCTACTAACATGATTTTACTCATTTTTGACACAAAGGAATATGATGACAAGAAAAACAATTTCATTAATATATCCCAGAGATTGATTAATAATTTCGTATATAACATAGTCAGAGGAAGCTTCAGCGGAGCCACTTCGACATATTTGGTTTAAGGGTTCGCTGAAGTCAGCGTCTGTTGACAAGAGGTGCGCCTGCGTGCGGGTGTCGGTCTTGTGTGAAGCGACTCGCTTTATAAATGTATTAAAGCCTTTATACTACTCACCTAGCAACGAACCACCACGAAGAAACCACTCCCATTGAAAAAGAAACAGCGTCGGACGAAAGACCTCACTTTTTATGACGAGCACAGCAAACATACGTGGACTATGATTTAAGGGCATGCACCTGGAAATTCCGGTCCCTACATTGAGAAGCTGTCGATGGTTGATGTCTTCTTAAAAGTAAAGGCTGACATCATCGCCGTCAACAAAATGCGGACAACGCGACAAGGACGGAGACGAGTGGGTTATTGTGACATTTACTACAGCGGCCATGTAAAGGAGCACAAATTCGATATGGGGTTTGTGATGGGAGAAAGACTCAGTCGTCTAGTCTGGGCATTTACCCCGGCTGGTCGACTTCTCAGGAGCCAGAAATGTGGTTGTCTGTACAGAACAAGAAACTTCATTAAGCTTCTTGGCTTTCTCAAGATCAAAAAGTTCGAAACCAGATCGATCATGTTGTGATAGATGGACGATATGTATCCAGTATCCTTGACATGCGTACGCTCCGAGAACCTAACATCGACTGGGACCACTATATTGTTGTAGCAAAGGTAGGCGCCCGCCTCTGGAGAGCAAAGTACACTCGTCGATAAACACGTGGAAGGAGGACAACGAGAAGCTACTATCATAACCGACAGCGAAACCATGGATAACATGATACGAGACTCTTTGTTTCGAGAGAGAGCTGTCAAAACTCGCATTTTTTATAACACTTGCCAATGATGCCACTGCTGAAAAATATTAGATTGGGTATTTAATAAATTATACAAAACACTAAATTAAACAAACAATTTGAAAATGCATACATATATAAATGCTAAAATGCATAATCATTAATTAATTTACATAAATATGTTCGCACAGTTCAATGAAATTTCATTTCACACTAATTTCGTCAGGTAATTATAGCGGTTTTCTTTTGGCATCCCGCCTTTTGTGAAATCAGCTGATCGAAATTCCCTGATCTCCTTCGCTATCAAATAATCAGGGAACGCGTTTGAAAGACAAATGAGAGCCAATGCGAAACGGTTTCCTAATCGACTAGCCTCTGGAAGCACTCATCAGCAACGCTGTATTAGGGAAATGTGGGACGAATTTTCAAACTCCTTACGTACAGCCGCAAGCGACACCATAGGTTTTCGTAAATGTTGAAAGAACAGGCGGTACAATGATGACATCGTATCGCAGTGAAGAGAAAGTGGCCGCCTCGCAATGTTGCAATCGACCACAACACGAGCGGGGTAGGATAGATACCGAAAGTTGAAGAGGAAAGCGAGACGCATATACAGACAAAAAAGAAAGAGGGCGAAATGCGTGAGTATGAAAATCTAATATCGACCAGATTTCCACCATGCCCCAATCTCAAAAAAAACAAAAAAAAAAAAACCGTGAAAAAGGGGATCGACACATAATATCTCTTCGTCGATTTTTAAGCCGAAGCAAGAAAAGGAACTGTCTCTAAGCCGCTATGTCTAAACTTGGTATCTTTGTAGAGATAATACAGCTATGAAAGCTTACGTGGAGCATCATCATAAGTAGCGCCAGGATCGAGAAGTACCTCCCCGATCCGTTCGATACCACGCTGGGTTACAGAAAAGTACTCTATCTAGTGATTTCTTGAATATATTGCTGGACAAAATAATACGAGCAGCAGAGCTTAATAGGGAAGCTCCAATCTTCTATAGGAGTGCGCAGCTGCTGGCGTACGCCGATGATATTGATATCAGTGACCTCAACAACCTCGCCGTTAGCTCTGCTTTTTCCAGACTGGATAAGAAAGCGAAGTAAATGGGTCTGGTAGTCAAACAATCATCGCGACTAGACTAGACTCCCACGTCACTGTTGACAGTCATAACTTTGAAGCCGTAGTTAATTTCGTCTATCTTGAAACCTGTATTAACATCAACAACCACTCTTACCAACAGGTTCTACTTTGGACTGAGTAGGCAATTGAAAAGTAAAGTCCACTCCAGACGAACAGAGACCATGGATAACGACAGCATCTGACTAGTCGGCCTTAGGAGAGTTCAAGATAAAGGTTTTGCAGAAAATTTATGATTTTTTGCGTATTGGCAACGTCGAGTACCGCTGTCGATGGTACGATGACCTGCGCGAGATATACGGCGACACTGAAATAGTTCCGCGAATGAAGAGGCAGCGGCTGCGCTGTTTAAGTCATGTTATCCGGATGGTAGAGAGCACTTCAGCCTTGAAAGTTGTCGATTCCGTACCCATCAGTTGAAGCAGAGGAAGAAGAAGACCTCCACTCCGTTGGAGAGATCAGGACTTGGCTGCAGTTGGTATCTCGAATTAAAATACTTAACACTTATTACGATTAAAATTTATTTTATTTTGGGCGGTTAATATCCGGAGAAACTGTTTAAATTTTTTGTTATGATTTTATAATTTCTATTGTATTTTAAATACTTAATAAAGTGATTTAAGCTTATTAGCTTTCACTTAATAGCTTTTTATAATAATTTTCAATCGAAAATTACTCCTATGATATATCGGGTGATTTTTTAAGAGCTTGATAACTTTTTTAAAAAAAACGCATAAAATTTGCAAAATCTCATCGGTTCTTTATTTGAAACGTTAGATTGGTTCATGACATTTACTTTTTGAAGATAATTTCATTTAAATGTTGACTCATGTGGTTTCAACAAGATGGCGCTACATGCCACACAGCTCGCGATTCTATGGCCATTTTGAGGGAAAACTTCGGAGAACAATTCATCTCAAGAAATGGACCCGTAAGTTGGCCACCAAGATCATGCGATTTAACGCCTTTAGACTATTTTTGGTGGGGCTACGTCAAGTCTAAAGTCTACAGAAATAAGCCAGCAACTATTCCAGCTTTGGAAGACAACATTTCCGAAGAAATTCGGGCTATTCCGGCCGAAATGCTCGAAAAAGTTGCCCAAAATTGGACTTTCCGAATGGACCACCTAAGACGCAGCCGTTAAATGAAATTATCTTCAAAAAGTAAATGTCATGAACCAATCTAACGTTTCAAATAAAGAACCGATGAGATTTTGCAAATTTTATGCGTTTTTTAAAAAAAGTTATCAAGCTCTTAAAAATCACCCGATATCACAAACATTTCATCAAATTCATTTAAATTTTGCATTTTCTTTATTTACAATTTATTAATAATATGCGATGATAATGTTTTTAATCAGTGGTAATTGAAAATGAATTCTACTGTCCATCATATTGCAAAACATTTCATGAAATACAACAGAATTGTGCAAAAGTTAACTCGATAGAAAGTTAAACCCTCGGCTAAGTTGACCGATTTTGAGCGTCCACGTACCGCTCTAAGAGTTAGCTTTTGGTTAACGTTTTTCAACTTATCTCTTTTTTTCAAACCCAACCGTTTGTTTGGCAAGAAATATGTATTTCCCGAATTTATATGTATGTAAAAATTATTTTCAGTGTTGTCAGTCATCAAAGCAGAAAAAATCACGCAAATCAGATTAAATTTACGAATAGACGGCACTTGTATGTTGCGTGCGAGCGCAGAAGGTTCGCATATGTTGAAATCATTGTTAATTGGTAAATCCGTATCCCCCGTTGCTGCAAAGGATTTGAAAACACATTGGGTTACCGCTAAAACACAAAAGTCTAGGATGAATTCAGA
>NW_026092972.1:0-5352 GCF_024586455.1 Bactrocera neohumeralis | reverse complement strand
ATTTTTAGTTTGAAAAAATGAAAAAGGAATTTAAACTTAAATATTTATGTTAATATTTAAGCAACTAAATTTTAATGCTAAATGTGTATATACAAGAAAATCGACTTTATCCCTAATATAATTTTCAAATTTCCCCAAAGCACGCCGTTTGGCTTTATCTTAAATTAGTTACAATAATGATTTAAAGCAAATCAATATCGACTACTAAATGTGTATAGAAAAGAAAATCGACTTTATACCTGAATATAAGATTGTCGAATTCTTCCAAATGCACTGCCGTTATGGCTTTATGTCAACTTCAGCAAGATGAAGAAGGTTAATTAACTTAAATATATTAAAGTTAATGATTTCAAGCAACTTAATATCGACTGCTAAATGTGTATATACAAGAAAATCGACCTTATACCTGAATATAAGATTGTCGAATTCTTCCAAATGCACTGCCGTTATGGCTTTATGCCAACTTCAGCAAGATGAAGAATGTTAATTATCTTAAATATTTGATGTTAATGATTTGAAGCAACTAAATATTGACTGCTAAATGTGTATATACAAGCAAATCGAATTTATACCTGAATATAAGATTGTCGAATTCTTCCAACTGCACTGCCGTTATGGCTTTATGCCAACTTCAGCAAGATGAAGAATGTTAATTATCTTAAATATTTGATGTTAATGATTTGAAGCAACTAAATATTGACTGCTAAATGTGTATATACAAGAAAATCGACTTTATACCTGAATATAAGATTGTCGAATTCTTCCAAATGCACTGCCGTTATGGCTTTATGTCAACCTCAGCAAGATGAAGAAGGTTAATTAACTTAAATATTTGATGTTAATGATTTGAAGCAACTCAATATCGACTGCTAAATGTGTAAATACAAGAAAATCTACTTTATACCTGAATATAAAATTGCCGAATTCTTCCAAATGCACTGCCGTTATGGCTTTATGTCAACTTCAGCAAGATGAAGAAGGCTAATTAACTTAAATATTTGATGTTAATTATTTGAAGCAACTCAATATCGACTACTAAATGTGTATATAAAAGAAAATCGACTTTATACCTGAATAAAAGATTGTCGAATTCTTCCAAATGCACTGCCGTTATGGCTTTATGTCAACTTCAGCAAGATGAAGAAGGTTAATTAACTCAAATATTTGATGTTAATGATTTGAAGCAACTCAATATCGACTACTAAATGTGTATATACAAGAAAATCGACTTTATACCTGAATATAAGATTGTCGAATTTTCCCAAGTGCACGCCGTTATGGCTTTATGTCAACTTCAGCAAGATGAAGAAGGTTAATTAACTTAAATATTTGATGTTAATGATTTGAAGCAACTCAATATCGACTGCTAAATGTGTATATACAAGCAAATCGAATTTATACCTGAATATAAGATTGTCGAATTCTTCCAACTGCACTGCCGTTATGGCTTTATGCCAACTTCAGCAAGATGAAGAATGTTAATTATCTTAAATATTTGATGTTAATGATTTGAAGCAACTCAATATCGACTGCTAAATGTGTATATACAAGAAAATCGACTTTATACCTGAATATAAGATTGTCGAATTCTTCCAAATGCACTGCCGTTATGGCTTTATGTCAACTTCAGCAAGATGAAGAATGTTAATTATCTTAAATATTTGATGTTAATGATTTGAAGCAACTCAATATCGACTGCTAAATGTGTATATACAAGAAAATCGAATTTATACCTGAATATAAGATTGTCGAATTCTTTCAAATGCACTGCCGTTATGGCTTTATGTCAACTTCGATAACATGAAGAAGGCTAATCTTAAATATTTGATGTTAATGATTTGAACAAACTCAACACCGACTGCTAAATGTGTATATACAAGAAAATCTACTTTATACCTGAATATAAGGTTGTCGAATTCCTCCAAATGCACTGCCGTTATGGCTTTATGTCAACCTCAGCAAGATGAAGAAAGTTAATTAACTTAAATATTTGATGTTAATGATTTGAAGCAACTCAATATCGACTGCTAAATGTGTATATACAAGAAAATCGACTTTATACCTGAATATAAGATTGTCGAATTCCTTCCAAATGCACTGCCGTTATGGCTTTATGTCAAATTCAGCAAGATGAAGAAGGATAATTGTCTAAAATATTTGATGTTAATGATTTGAAGCAACTCAATATCGACTGCTAAATGTGTATATACAAGAAAATCTACTTTATACCTGAATATAAGATTGTCGAATTTTCCAATGCCTGCCGATTTAATGACTTAAAGCTTATACTGCTAATGATTTATTTTGGACAAGCAAATCGAATTCAGCCTATGCTTTTGATGAAGAAAAGAAAGTTAGATTTTTTGACAAAAATAATATTTGGTTTTCTCTTTTTTGAAAAAAAAATTGCTCCAAGAAATGAACAAAAAGTCGATGCCAAATGTGTATTATAGAAAAAAATGTTAGGTACCTGAATTGCCCTAAAATAAAATAGCTAATTAATAAGGAACATATTTAGTCTTTTGTGTGGTGCTGTTCAAAACAAACCTTGTTTTTTGCTAGACAAAGGCTGACGTGATTTTTGGCATTGTCAATATTGTCCGACTACCACAATTATTGCGGCATAACTCTAAGTGCCTCATATGCGAATGAGGGCCAATGATCGTAGCGATCAAATCTTACGTCGTCAGGCGCGTCATTTGGTTGATACTTCGTTCCATACATATTTTCATCGACTTTAAACGGTTCAACATAGTCAGGAGCTTGATAGTATCCCGCCAGTACTGTTCCCAACTCCATTTAGAACGTTAAAAGGGCTTAACTTTGGACTTATGCAGGCCGGCTAATTTGGCATCTCTTTTAGACTCCGTCCATGAATTGAATACAGCCAGTTCAAGAAAATGAAAAAATACTTTTACAGTCCATTTCCTGGTTTTCATTTTTATCCTGTAGTATTCAAGCATCTGGTCAGCTATATCGACACCCCTCATAAATTCATTATAATTTTCTATAACTTTTGGGATTTGCACAGGGCAACGGCGTTTCATGTTTTTGTTCCACCTATCTGTCTCGCTGATGGGGTCTTTGCCGCACTGGCTGGAAACGACTACGACACCTTGCTATCTTTCCATTTGACAACGACTACATTGTCACCGTTCGTGAACTATTATCCAGTTCACCCCTATTCATTTCCTTGTCCTGGGGAAATTTCAATTTTTTGTCCAATCGATTTGCCATTATAGTTCCTGTTCCATGGAAACCGATTTGGTGCAACGACTGAATGAGGGGTATTGTTGTGAAAAAGCGATCAAAATATATGTACATATATGGCTGCCTTTTGGAAGGTGTTTTGTTAGCCTCATTATAATAGACGGGCCATGCCCGAAACCACAGTCTTGAAAAGTGCCAGCGCCTTGAAAAACTTCAAATTCCACTATCATGCCACTTGCAGTTTCACCTACCAAATTTTTTAGACCAGCAGGTCTTGGTTTTGATCGAATTGTTTGACGCGCAGGACATCTTCCAGTAAATGGAATAACTTGTTCATCCATTGAATACTGTGTTATTTCAGTTGCTAAATTATTGCAACGGTTTCTTACTAAATCGATCACAGGTTGTACACGCCATAATTTGTTACAGGGGTCTGGCACAGAAACATCTGCAAAGTGAATGTCCGATCGCATTTGCAAAAATTTGTCACGTGACATTGAATTGTAAATTGCAGGAATTTGGCATTCATGTGACCAGTACATTCTTATTTTCGGAAATCCAAGACACCCCATTATCATTGCGCATCCATAAAATCGTTTAAAATCGGCTTGTTGATATCGGACTTCCTGCCCACGTGTGCTCATAACGTACATTTTTGTAAATTTTATAGCATCGTCGTAATGCGATTCTGGGAAGTAATTCTTGAAGTACTCCAATGGTGTTTTCCCTAATGCTATGTTTTGACAACCAGATGCAATGGGTAGATCGTTGCAATCAAATGGAGCACTTTTCTATAGTTGGCGTCTTTTCGCTGTATTACTTGTGGAAGTGCATGACAGAGTCATATTTAGTGAAACATTTCTGATAGATGATGGCTGTGCTGCCATTAACAAAATATTAGAAATAATGATTGGCCGTGATGTTTGCGGAGCTGCTACACTTGAATCGTCCTGAGAAATTGCTGATGCAGTCGCAGATGCAGATGCAGATGCATGAGATGCAGTTGCATTCTCATTATCATCTTCACCACTTGCTGGAGATTCTGGGAAAATGTTGAATGGTACCCAAGTTTCATCATCAATATCATTATCGTCACTGAAATCTGCATCAGAATCGTCTAAGAGGTCTAATGCAGCTTGAACGTCGTTATCATTATTCAAATCATAGTATTTTCCTGTAAAAAAAGGGAGGATAGCACAAACGTGAGTTTACATCAAAAAAACATGCTGTGCCTATATAGCACAATTGTGATATGTCAACTTTACTAACACCTAGCTGCCTGAAAATGTTAAACAATTCAACATTATATTGTGACAAGATCGAACACACTTACTATTTATCAACAAAATTGACTACTTATGATTTAAACTTATGTAAAACAAATAAATAAATACTCACTATGTGGCCGCATGTTTACACTTATCGGATGTCGTTCTCAAACAGCTGACTCTTTTGTTTCTTTTGTGCAGTTTTTTAGTTTTCTTTTGTTTAGAGTGAGACCACAAGAGAACGCACAATCATTACATATCGGTAACAAAGCTATAAAATAATATTTGAACGTCATTGAAGGCAAAAAACAGCAGATCTCACAATTGATTAAGCTAGGTCTGAAAGGGATACCCGAATATAAGGTTGCCGAATTCTTCCAACTGCACTGCCGTTATGGCTTTATGTCAACTTCAGAAAGATGAAGAATGTTACTTATCTTAAATATTTGATGTTAATGACTTAAAGCAACTCAATATCGACTGCTAAATGTGTATATACAAGCAAATCGAATTTATACCCGAATATAAGATTGCCGAATTCTTCCAACTGCACTGCCGTTATGGCTTTATGTCAAATTCAGCAAGATGAAGAAGGATAATTGTCTAAAATATTTGATGCTAATGATTAGAAGCAACTCAATATTGACTGCTAAATGTGTATATACAAGAAAATCTACTTTATACCTGAATATAAGGTTGTCGAATTCTTCCAAATGCACTGCCGTTATGGCTTTATGTCAACTTCAGCAAGATGAAGAAGGCTAATTAACTTAAATATTTGATGTTAATGATTTGAAGCAACTCAATATCGACTGCTAAATGTGTATATACAAGCAAATCGAATTTATACCCGAATAAAAGATTGCCGAATTCT
>NW_026092971.1:0-5282 GCF_024586455.1 Bactrocera neohumeralis | reverse complement strand
CAATTTACATCTTAATTTAAGATTGCAAAGTTGTTCCAAATACACTGTCGCTATTGTATCGGACAACTCTATGACAACTCCAATAACATCAAAACGGCTAATTTGCATAAATATGTAAAGTTCATATTTTTACGCATCTTGATATCGATTGCATAATATGTATGTACCAAAAAATCAATTTTACATCTTAATTTAAGATTGTAAAATTGTTCCAAATACACTGTCGCTATTGCTATAGAACAACTCTATGACAACTCCAATAACATCAAAACGGCTAATTTGCATAAATATGTAAAGTTCATATTTTTACGCATCTTGATATCGATTGCATAATGTGTATGTACCAAAAAATCAATTTTACACCTTAATTTAAGATTGCAAAATTGTTCCAAATACACTGTCGCTATTGCTATAGGGCAACTCTATGACAACTCCAATAACTTCAAAAAGGGTAATTAGCATAAATATGTAAAGTTCATATTTTTACGCAACTTGATATCGATTGCTTAATATGTATGTATCAAAAAATCAATTTTACATCTTAATTTAAGATTGCAAAGTTGTTCCAAATACACTGTCGCTATTGCTATAGAACAACTCTATGACAACTCCAATAACATCAAAACGGCTAATTTGCATAAATATGTAAAGTTCATATTTTTACGCATCTTGATATCGATTGCATAATATGTATGTACAAAAAATCAATTTTACATCTTAATTTAAGATTGTAAAATTGTTCCAAATACACTGTCGCTATTGCTATAGAACAACTCTATGACAACTCCAATAACATCAAAACGGCTAATTTGCATAAATATGTAAAGTTCATATTTTTACGCATCTTGATATCGATTGCATAATATGTATGTACAAAAAATCAATTTTACATCTTAATTTAAGATTGTAAAATTGTTCCAAATACACTGTCGCTATTGCTATAGAACAACTCTATGACAACTCCAATAACATCAAAACGGCTAATTTGCATAAATATGTAAAGTTCATATTTTTACGCATCTTGATATCGATTGCATAATATGTATGTACCAAAAAATCAATTTTACATCTTAATTTAAGATTGTAAAATTTTAAAATTGTTCCAAATACACTGTCGCTATTGCTATAGAACAACTCTATGACAACTCCAATAACATCAAAACGGCTAATTTGCATAAATATGTAAAGTTCATATTTTTACGCATCTTGATATCGATTGCATAATATGTATGTATCAAAAAAACAATTCTACACCTTAATTTATGATTGTAAAATTGTTCCAAATACACTGTCGCTATTGCTATAGAACAACTCTATGACAACTCCAATAACTTAAAAAAGAGGTAATTAGCATAAATATGTAAAGTATATATTTTTACGCATCTTGATATCGATTGCGTAATGTGTATGTACCAAAAAATCAATTCTACACCTTAATTTAAGATTGTAAAATTGTTCCAAATACACTGTCGCTATTGCTATAGAACAACTCTATGACAACTCCAATAACATCAAAACGGCTAATTTGCATAAATATGTAAAGTTCATATTTTTACGCATCTTGATATCGATTGCATAATATGTATGTACCAAAAAAATCAATTTTACATCTTAATTTAAGATTGTAAAATTGTTCCAAATACACTGTCGCTATTGCTATAGGACAACTCTATGACAACTCCAATAACATCAAAACGGCTAATTTGCATAAATATGTAAAGTTCATATTTTTACGCATCTTGATATCGATTGCATAATGTGTATGTATCAAAAAATCAATTTTACATCTTAATTTAAGATTGCAAAATTGTTCCAAATACACTGTCGCTATTGCTATAGAACAACTCTATGACAACTCCAATAACATCAAAACGGCTAATTTGCATAAATATGTAAAGTTCATATTTTTACGCATCTTGATATCGATTGCATAATATGTATGTACCAAAAAATCAATTTTACATCTTAATTTAAGATTGTAAAATTGTTCCAAATACACTGTCGCTATTGCTATAGAACAACTCTATGACAACTCCAATAACATCAAAACGGCAAATTTGCATAAATATGTAAAGTTCATATTTTTACGCATCTTGATATCGATTGCATAATATGTATGTACCAAAAAATCAATTCTACATCTTAATTTAAGATTGTAAAATTGTTCCAAATACACTGTCGCTATTGCTATAGAACAACTCTATGACAACTCCAATAACATCAAAACGGCTAATTAGCATAAATATGTAAAGTTCATATTTTTACGCATCTTGATATCGATTGCATAATATGTATGCACCAAAAAATCAATTTTACATCTTAATTTAAGATTGTAAAATTGTTCCAAATACACTGTCGCTATTGCTATAGAACAACTCTATGACAACTCCAATAACATCAAAACGGCTAATTTGCATAAATATGTAAAGTTCATATTTTTACGCATCTTGATATCGATTGCATAATATGTATGTACCAAAAAATCAATTCTACACCTTAATTTAAGATTGTAAATTGTTCCAAATACACTGTCGCTATTGCTATAGGACAACTCTATGACAACTCCAATAACATCAAAACGGCTAATTTGCATAAATATGTAAAGTTCATATTTTTACGCAACTTGATATCGATTGCATAATATGTATGTATCAAAAAATCAATTTTACATCTTAATTTAAGATTGTAAAATTGTTCCAAATACACTGTCGCTATTGCTATAGAACAACTCTATGACAACTCCAATAACATCAAAACGGCTAATTTGCATAAATATGTAAAGTTCATATTTTTACGCATCTTGATATCGATTGCATAATATGTATGTACCAAAAATCAATTTTACATCTTAATTTAAGATTGTAAAATTGTTCCAAATACACTGTCGCTATTGCTATAGAACAACTCTATGACAACTCCAATAACATCAAAACGGCTAATTTGCATAAATATGTAAAGTTCATATTTTTACGCATCTTGATATCGATTGCATAATATGTATGTATCAAAAAATCAATTTTACATCATAATTTAAGATTGTAAAATTGTTCCAAATACACTGTCGCTATTGCTATAGAACAACTCTATGACAACTCCAATAACATCAAAACGGCTAATTTGCATAAATATGTAAAGTTCATATTTTTACGCATCTTGATATCGATTGCATAATATGTATGTATCAAAAAATCAATTTTACATCTTAATTTAAGATTGTAAAATTGTTCCAAATACATTGTCGCTATTGCTATAGGACAACTCTATGACAACTCCAATAACCAATCAAAACGGCTAATTTGCATAAATATGTAAAGTTCATATTTTTACGCATCTTGATATCGATTGCATAATATGTATGTATCAAAAAATCAATTTTACACCTTAATTTAAGATTGCAAAGTTGTTCCAAATACACTGTCGCTATTGCTATAGAACAACTCTATGACAACTCCAATAACATCAAAACGGCTAATTTGCATAAATATGTAAAGTTCATATTTTTACGCATCTTGATATCGATTGCATAATATGTATGTACCAAAAAATCAATTTTACACCTTAATTTAATATTGAAAAAATTGTTCCAAATACACTGTCGCTATTGCTATAGAACAACTCTATGACAACTCCAATAACATCAAAACGGCTAATTTGCATAAATATGTAAAGTTCATATTTTTACGCATCTTGATATCGATTGCATAATATGTATGTACAAAAAATCAATTTTACATCTTAATTTAAGATTGTAAAATTGTTCCAAATACACTGTCGCTATTGCTATAGAACAACTCTATGACAACTCCAATAACATCAAAACGGCTAATTTGCATAAATATGTAAAGTTCATATTTTTACGCATCTTGATATCGATTGCATAATATGTATGTACCAAAAAATCAATTTTACACCTTAATTTAAGATTGTAAAATTGTTCCAAATACACTGTCGCTATTGCTATAGACAACTCTATGACAACTCCAATAACATCAAAACGGCTAATTAGCATAAATATGTAAAGTTCATATTTTTACGCATCTTGATATCGATTGCATAATATGTATGTACCAAAAATCAATTTACACTTAATTTAAGATTGTAAAATTGTTCCAAATACACTGTCGCTATTGCTATAGAACAACTCTATGACAACTCCAATAACATCAAAACGGCTAATTTGCATAAATATGTAAAGTTCATATTTTTACGCATCTTGATATCGATTGCATAATATGTAGGTATATACCAAAAAATCAATTCTACATCTTAATTTAAGATTGTAAAATTGTTCCAAATACACTGTCGCTATTGCTATAGAACAACTCTATGACAACTCCAATAACATCAAAACCTCAAGTTTGCATAAATATGTAAAGTTCATATTTTTACGCATCTTGATATCGATTGCATAATATGTATGCACCAAAAAATCAATTTTACATCTTAATTTAATATTGTAAAATTGTTCCAAATACACCGTCGCTATTACTATAGAACAACTCTATGACAACTCCAATAACATCAAAACGGCTAATTAGCATAAATATGTAAAGTTCATATTTTTACGCATCTTGATATCGATTGCATAATATGTATGTACCAAAAAATCAATTTTACACCTTAATTTAAGATTGCAAAGTTGTTCCAAATACACTGTCACTATTGCTATAGAACAACTCTATGACAACTCCAATAACATCAAAACGGCTAATTTGCATAAATATGTAAAGTTCATATTTTTACGCATCTTGATATCGATTGCATAATATGTATGTATCAAAAAATCAATTTTACATCTTAATTTAAGATTGTAAAATTGTTCCAAATACACTGTCGCTATTGCTATAGGGCAACTCTATGACAACTCCAATAACTTCAAAAAGGGTAATTAGCATAAATATGTAAAGTTCATATTTTTACGCATCTTGATATCGATTGCATAATATGTATGTACCAAAAAATCAATTTACATCTTAATTTAAGATTGCAAATGCTGTTCCAAATACACTGTCGCTATTGCTATACGACAACTCTATGACAACTCCAAAATATTGATATCGATCTTGATATCGATTGCATAATATGTATGTACCAAAAAATCAATTTTACATCTTAATTTAAGATTGTAAAATTGTTCCAAATACACTGTCGCTATTGCTATAGAAGAACTCTATGACAACTCCAATAACATCAAAACGGCTAATTTGCATAAATATGTAAAGTTCATATTTTTACGCATCTTGATATCGATTGCTTAATGTGTATGCATCAAAAAATCAATT
>NW_026092970.1:0-6721 GCF_024586455.1 Bactrocera neohumeralis | reverse complement strand
TCTTCGCTTGCTCGTTATCATTATCGTGTTACCGCATACTAATATTATAATCTGCAATCGATATGGGGATTACTATAATCAGCAAGCGATAAGAATTTTAATAAGTGGTATATCACAGCTATCGAAAATTCGCAATTAAGACGTGACAAACTCTAATCAGCACAAAGCATTGTACATATCTGATGGATTATAGAACTGTGTATAGTCATGTTGCGTATACGACTAGCCGTACTCTGCAATAAAAAATACTCACACGCATTAGCAGCCAAAGGTCTTTTGAATCACGAGGTGCTAAAGCAGATAGGCTAAAACAAGTGTCTTGTTATATTGCTTGCTTAAATTTTAAAATTAACGCTAAGAACTGGTTAACTTAATATATAAATTTATTGGTTATAAAATTGTCTAGTCTTATGTGAGTTTAATTTAAATGTCTAAAACATGATTTTACACAATTCCCTACTCCCAGGTGCTAAGCAAAAAAGTATATATTGCGTTTTTGGGCCGGTGATGCATCGGCACCTGGGGGTAGTTTTTTGTCGTGACCACCGGTGATACACTGGCAGCCAACGAGTTAAACATAGTATATAACGAGCAACCCCTTCCAGCCACATTTTTAAGTAATTTGTTTATTTTTTCTTTATATAAAAGTACTAGCTGGCCCCGCAGCCGTTTTTCTGCGTGAAATTATATATTTTGAAATGAAACTAAAGTTGAATTTATCATTTAATTTTTTTTTTTCATTGTAACGCAGCTTGATAAAAACATTTTTTGGTTTCGGCTCCTGTGTACAGAAAAGATGGTTTCCCAACTCGTGAGCGCGCCTCGTATATCTGGCCGTGTGTAAAACATAGCGTTTCCAAATGTATGCCACACACTATGCGACTATCCTTGTGTCCTGTTGATTGTCATATCAAATTCAATTTTCACTGGAAACGGAATCAAACATTCTTCCTCCTTGTATTCGATAGCTGCGCCACAATCAGTCGGGTTCTATTACACAGTTTCGGCACGGATTTGTGAAATATAATAACGACAGATCCTACTTTGAGACGGAAATGATTCGGTGGCATACCAAGCCTTTCCAATAAATTTAGAAACTTCACTGGATAATTCTTCATTGTCAAGACGATCGATCGATTTGTATGAGCGGAAGTCTCCCAGAATTTGACTTTGAATCTTTTAGTTTAAGTCAACAACATCAGTATTTTTGTCAGCTAACATTGTGCGTGCACTTAAGGAATCATAGTTACGATAATTTGTCCAATGTCCGAACATTCGCGCTGAGTTCATCTTTCGTGAACTGATAAACGGCAGATGGAATTTATATGAAACCATTGGAAATATTAACCGGAATTGACCCATTTCCAATTCTTAGCGAAAGCGATGTACTATAAAATGTCTTCGCAATATCATTATTGCACGTATCCCATAATTGACGCGGCTGTGAAGGCTTATATGTCGAAATGATTATCGCGAAAAGTGTGCGATCTTCATTTGTATTCGAAGTAGCTATCGCATCGTCCATCGTTTGATTCCAGTGATTAACATGTTCAAGCAATTGTAATTGCAAACATTCTCAAAAAGTTGCACTCACCGTACCATTCACACTACGCAATGACTCAAATGAAGTTGAACAGCGTACAGTAATCAATATCAACCGAAGAAAGAAGCAATCGTCGTTTTTCAGGTGGATTGTGTAAATTTGTCCTAATGCATTAGTTGAGAAAACACCTGGATGTCCATCTACTGGTTAGCCTTGCTTTCTGCTATTTCCTCGATGATGCATTCCATGTAAAATATCAAGATATTTCCGAATAGAGCAATGTTCTCGCAAATGGATCACAGACGCAAGTTGAGAAAAAACTCGTCAATGTTAATTTTGTTGCTGGCGGTGTTTCCTCTGGCTGTACCGTATTCTCTGTGTTGAAAACGTTCATTAATTTCAGTAGTAAATATCCTACAAAGCGCTTTAGTGCAGTTCACGTATCGACCGTATTGTTCAAGACCAATAACCGCCATGTTGCTTCACCAAACTACAATACTCAACATTGATATGAGTTTCGAATGTGAATTAAAAAATAGTGGGGAATATAGTAAGATCCATGTGTCGTCAACTTCGATATTCACTCTTCTAAATTGAATGCTGACATACAAACCGAAAAAGGATTCTAGTGTCCGCAAGGTCTGGGTCTTTCTCTGGATCAGGAATTTTTCGCAGAAATGATTTCATCAATTTGATCTGGTGTAACCACCGCCACTAATCCACCATCCAAAGAATAATGTGTGCGTGCGACAAACCTTTTTTTTGCACCACAACAGAGTACATCTAACAGCACCATTTATACCATACGTTGCTTTAAGATAAAGTCCATCAGACATCAAAGCTGTTGTTTGAAAAGTCGTCACAGCACGACGATCGTGACGATTGCTTGCTGAGTGACCGCACGTATGTCATCGCATCATGGGAGTACTCGGTAATGTGCCTTTGGCTGCCAATGGATGTTGATGCCAAAAAGAACGCCGACCACTATTAGCGTGACTTCTGCTTTCACTGAATAATTTCCAAAATTTTTTTTTGAATAGCCGAAATAAAGAAAGCAAATGACAAATTTGAACAATTAAAATAATAGAAAAACAAAAGGAAAAAAGTTGAAAAAAAATTTTGTATGAAAAAAAGTTATTTCTTTTTGAATTGTCCAATTTTCCGATTTTTCCTCACGAATGGCATACGGTTTTTTTATTTCTAAACTTTCCTCAATCCACAGCGAACAACCTCTGAAAAGTTTATCAAGATTGGTTCAGCCGTTCTCGAGCATTAGCGTTACTAACAGCATTCTTGTATAGGAAAAATAAAGGGTTCTTTTTAGGGGTTTTCCGGCAATTATTCGAAATTTCCGTAAAAACCATCCATGAGCCTCAACGAACATTTTAAAAAAGGAATTGGCAAAATTGGTCCAGGCGTTTTTGAGTTATGCGCTTACCAACACATTTTGCGATTCCTTTTTATATATAAGATGAAGTATGTATGTATATTTGTAAAAATTGATGGTTAGCGTCGGGGAGCGGTAACAATGAACCCGCTAGGTGATAAATTTTACCTTGGATCTGTAATGTGTATGCAATGTTATAGGAATAAATTTTTCCCTATTCATTGAAAAAACCATCAAATATTCCATGCAATCACCTTAAATGTCGGCATAAATTGATCTCTTATAATTTTTGTAGCGCCGAAAGAAGTTATTTGAAAAGACGAATTGTACTCTTGTATATGGTTTAAAAAATATTTCGATTCTGGTGATGTCTCAAAAATTAATGATTGTAATGGTTCAGGAGGCGGTTTAAATTCCGGCAATTTTACTTTCCCGTTAGCGCAACACATTCCAGCCGTTTCACCCGAGAATTTAGCCGCTTCACAATGTGGGCATATAACATCCATCATTCCAATATATCCATGTACATTATAGTCGATTGAAGGGTCGTAATCAAATGCAGCACGGAACATTTCTTCCAAAACACGACGTCGTATTCGCGTAGGTCTTGCTGGATTTCTTGCATGATGAGCTTCTGCAAATCTATTTCGTGGACGTCACACTGCACTTTGTGATACTCTTTGTGACAACACGCCCCGAGCATTTCGAGTACATCGACCTATGTTTGATTTTGGACGTGCCGGCATTTTCTTTAAAATAATTTCTTATACGATCACTTCGTTTGAAACACATATAAAGTTTTCACTGAATAATTTTCAATAATTATTCTTTTAAATAGCCGGAATAAAAAAGCAAGCGACCGAAATTGAACGATTCAAATAATTTACAAATCAAAATATTGAAAAACAAAACAAAAAATAATTGTATGAAAAGTCACTTTTTGGAAATATCCAATTTTTTGACTTTTCCTTATGAAAAGTATGGTTTTTTTATATCTAACCCTTTCCAGATCCACAGCGAACAACTTCTGATTTCATGAAGACTGGTTCCGCCGTTCTCGAGCGTTATCGTTACTAACAAACAAACAATATATTTGTATATATGTATGTACATACAAAACAAAACGTTTGTATGGGAAAAAGAAAAGGGCTGTTTTTTGGGGTTTTCCGGCAACTTTCGTAATTTTTTCTTACATAAGAACCTTCTCCTAATAATAAAAAATACAACAAAAAAAATCAGCCAAATCGGTTCAGCCGTTTATGGGTGATGAAATTACAAAGAAAGTGGCATTGATTTTTATATACATATATAGATGTCAATGATTTTCATATTTTGACTACCATCTCTTCAACTTTGTTTCTAAAGATTTTTTTTAATAAATTGATTTATTATTCTTCCACAAATATTTGGCATTTTCAATATATACCACAGTGATAAAAACTTAAATATATTTGTGTTCTTCAATTTTATACATATATATTTGGCTTAAGTGCAGGATTTATTGGATTTGAAAATTTAATTATTTAAGTAATTTAAAGTAATAAAATAAAACAATAATTTATTATTTTGAATATATATTTATTTTTCAAGCCTATTTAATCCTTATTAATTTTCTATTTTCAGATGTCAGTACCAAAATTGAAATAAATGCAAATATTAGGATAAATAAGGAAAAAGTGAGTTGAATATTGTGCGATTTAATTTGCATGGTTCCTAAGTAATTTTTTTTCATTCTAATACTCGTAACAAAGTTTATATGGCAATGACCAATTTTTTGATCCAGAATTCAAAATTCAAAAATAGTTGCCAGTTACCACTGTTAACGTAAGTATATATAATAATTGCATTGGAATATAGTGCACTCTCAAATATGAAAATGTAATTATTTCGCCACACACAAACATAGTAATGTATGTATAAATGTAATCGTGACTTGTGGCACGCTAGCAAATGCAAATATTGATATCGTTATATTAATAATAATAATAACAATAATTTAACTCAAGAACATATTTTCATATTTATTGGAATAACTCACACACGAATCGAGTGCCGAAGACTTGTGTGGAATATACACATAAAGTACTCGTATTAGAACTTTCCATGGAATTGCATACGTATTGAAAATGATTAATATTTAAGCGGCTTAAGTTCAACACTTGCAGCAGAACTATTGCCAATAATTATTCTTTGTGTGTGTATGTTGGTTGAACTACACACTCTTATGCGGCATTTTTGTTATTTGTGTACCTTTCATGCATGGCAGTATGCAGTTGGTTGTTTCGCGGTTGAAAACAATTCCGAATCCTCAACGTCTGTACTTTTACGTACTTGATACACTTTACTAAATGAATTATATTCCTACCATCGTAATGCATACTTAATTATGGTGAATATTTGTACGTCGAAACAGATTAATTATTCAAGCACAAATAATAAACCATTCATTTTCTGCTAAGGAGAAAAAGTGTGTTCGAAAACAATTATAATATTGAAAGGAAATTAAAAAATAATAGGGAAAAAAGTATACATTGTGTCAAAAAAGTGCCCGGAACTTGTAAATAAAACACAAAATATTCAATTATTCATCAATATTTATTTTGTGGCCTTCAAAGTAATCCCCACCAGATGCAATGGTATTTTGTTTTGTCTTTTCGATCGACTGAAAACGAGTTCCACGGAGTTTCAGTTTGAGGAACACTAAAAACCACGCGGAGCCAAATCTGCTGAATACGGTGGTTAAACGATGGTATTCATTGCTATTTCGCGCTTTTAATTTTTTAATATTTTCATCAGTTGAAGAGGTCGAAGGTCGTCCAGAAAGATCCCTCGGCCGTTTTTAAATGCTTTGCACGGTTCGTAATTTGTGTTTTTGATAAAACTGAATCACCTTTTTCAACATTTGCTACGATTTCATACTCAAAATTTGGTTAGAAAATCTTTATTCGATATTTTTATCCATTGTAAAAATGGCAATGCACTGCTGAGCTGTACCGACTTAAGCAGCTGCTGTAAACAAACAGGTTTGCATTGATTAGTGCCGAACAATTTGCTCAATTTTCTTTATAATTGTCACATCAAAATTGAAAATTCTGCCATTCACAAAGATTATTGAACAATTAGATTGGTAACAGAAATTGCCAAATGAGATAATTTTGTATCAGAATAGACATTTCCAAAAATATGGAATTAGTTCACATAAGTTGGAATAAATAGAATGTCGCCAGACGACGACAATCAAAGATATTACTATTAGAGCGATATAATGCGATGAACTCAGAGGCATAATTAAACTCTCTAATTAGTCTGATAAGTTAAATAGCTAGTTTGTACAAAATAAGACAGGTTATGGTGAACACCTCAAAGTGTTTTTTTCTCAAGACGTTCTAGGAGAAGCTTTGTCACCGGCTTAGGCTTCAATATTTCTGCGTGAAAAAATTATCCTATATTGTCAAAAGTGTGCTCAATAATGTAATTACTCAATCCATATTTAAGAAATAAATTCGCAAAACAGTAATTTTTTTACCATGAAAACCTTAAAGCTTTCGTTGTTGATGGTCCTACTTTTTCAAGATATTCAATAAAAATTATTCCATGTCTATTCCAAAATACAGACGCCTAAATCTTGCTTTAGGGCAGGTTCGTCGTATGCAGTCCAATCTTATGACGGTCGATCGGACTTCGGAGTGAAGCGATAAATATATGTTTTATCCATTGTCATATATTGACGGAAAAAGTCGGGCTTATAATGCTTGAACATCTGCAATCACTGCTTCGAATCATCAACTCGT
>NW_026092969.1:0-6687 GCF_024586455.1 Bactrocera neohumeralis | reverse complement strand
TTTTTTTGGGGATCAGATGATAGGTCTGTACATGTATCAGCTGTCATAAGCGACCTATCTATATTTTTTACTACAGCAAAAACTATTAAATCTGTTTTTTTTTTCTATCACTGAGCCAGTATGTCAGCTTACCAGGAGATATTATATCCAGCTTATTGTGTTTATTCATAATAGTGTAGTTCAGCTGTCGCCCTTTCGGACTAATAAGACGTGAGCCCTAGTACGTGTGTTTTGCGATGTAATCTGCTAGAAATCTTTGACCAAGTGTTCCAAAAAAGTCTTTCAATTCGCTATGTGTAATTTTAGAACGAGGTGGATAGTATATAGCTTTAAGGTTTAAGGAACCGCAGGGATTTTTTATAGTTATTGTGATTTAGCATGAGATTCTAGAGCATAGTGGTTCAAACGATTTCTAATCAACACTGCGGTGCTACCATGCGCTTTTCCATCCGGATGATTTGTAACACAGAGTCTAAATGGCGGTATATTGAAATTATTTTTATTTGTTAGATGAGTTTCCGATATAAGCATTACATTCATAATCATAGTTTCAATACCTCCATTTGGAGGATTTTGCGGCAGCTGTACTTGTACAGTGTTGCCTTTCACCACATTTGCATTGCTTCCTTGCATATTATTTTGTTAGAAGTAATAGGATTTGAACTTTTATCTGAGGTTGCTATAATTTCATTACGGGATGTTTGTAACATTTGGTTACGATGTGCTTGAATGCCCTGTGACAACTTCGATTTCAAATCTTTATATACAGGACAACCCCCGTAATTAGCAGTGTGATTTCCTCCACAATTTCTGCATTTTTTTTATTTAATTCGTCTTTCCTGCATTTAGAAGTGGGATGTAAATCGCCACATACCACACAAACACTGCGTAGAGTGCAATATGATTTAGTATGCCCATATTCTTGGCAGTTGGTACATTGTACCGGACCGTTTCTTTTATGTGGTTCTTCAACAGTTACTCTAAGATGCAACAAATATTTCAGATTATATATGGGATGGGTTTAATATTTTTTATATTTTATAAGCTCTGCTTATGGTGCTGCTCAGTTGGTCGCTGCGATGACTCATCCTTCTCAATGTTGCCTTGTTTGTTGGTAAGAGCTGAACGGCCTTGTTGATGGAGTTGCGCTGCGCTCAGGTTTTTTGTGTCTTTTATTGTTTATTTCGCACTTATTTGTTTTTTTGTTATGTCTAAAAAGTCTAATTTTTTGTGTTTTTTATGTTTTGATTAACACTTTCGGCGTAACTGCCTAACCCTCGCACTCAATGCACTTTCTTGAATATTTTTATACTCTCGCAACAAAGTTGCTAAAGAGAGTATTATAGTTTTGTTCACATAACGGTTGTTTGTAAGTCCCAAAACTAAAAGAGTCAGATATAGGGTTATATATACTAAAGTGATCAGGGTGACGAGTAGAGTTGAAATCCGGTTGTCTGTCAGTCCGTCCGTCCGTCTGTCCGTCCGTCCGCGCAAGCTGTAACTTGAGTCAAAATTGATATATCATGATGAAACTTGGTACACATATTTCTTGGCTCCATAAGAAGGTTAAGTTCGAAGATGGGCAAAATCGGCTCACTGCCACGCCCACAAAATGGCGAAAACCGAAAACCTATAAAGTGTCGTAACTAAGCCATAAATAAAGATAAAGTGAAATTTGTGCCAAAGAATCGCATTAGGGAGGGGCATATTTGGACGTAATTTTTTTGAAAAGTGGGCGTGGCCCCGCCCCTACTAAGTTTTTTGTACATATCTCGAAAACTACTATAGCTATGTCAACCAGACTCTACAGAGTCGTTTCCTTCAGGCATTTCCATTTTACACTTCAAAAATGGAAGAAATCGGATAATAACCACGCCCACCTCCCATACAAAGGTTATGTTAAAAATCACTAAAAGTGCGTTAACCGACTAACAAAAAACGTCAGAAACTCTAAATTTTACGGAAGAAATGGCAGAAGGAAGCTGCACCCAGACTTTCTTTTAAAATTGAAAATGGGCGCGATTTCAATGAAATTCGGTATATAATATTTTCTTAACACCCTGATGACATGTACGAAATATGGGTGAAATCGGTTCACAACCACGTCTTCTTCCAATATAACGCTATTTTTAATTCCATCTGATGCCTTCTCTGTATAATTTATAAGTTAGCAACAATAACATTTAAAGCAATCAAAAGACACGCGCATCCGTTCTATTCGCAAAAGTGCTGACGATACGTCTAGCGCAGTGTGGCGTGATTCTCTGGAAATCCAGCGGAACGTGGGAACCGATGTCAGCAGAACTGCAAGCGCATTAAGTTACCATAAGAATTATAAAATTTGTTAAGTTTAGAGTTAAGCAAGCGGTTGAACAATAAAGGTCGTAAGACCAGAAAAAGAAGATAATTTTTACTTTCGACAGGTAATCCCATAACTGGCGCCCGAGCTAAAATAAGCTCCTACGTCGCGAAGGAAAACAAAAGGCGTTAAGAATCCTTCTTCGGAGAACGTGGAGTGATAATAAAAGCAACTGTGCTAGTGTGAGATCAGGCCCCTTAGTAGCAGAGCAAAAAGGACGCGTTGGACGCAAGCCAACTCATCAGCACCTATCAACATTAACAACCAACAATATCAAGAGGCAAAGAATGAAAGTCGTTATTGTATTGTAAGTTAAGTGATAATTACTAATTAAGAACATTAAGTGAAACCCAGATTGTGAAATTTTTTTTTACCAAACTAAAATTGAAATAAAACCTTTAAGCATTAATTTGGTAAGTGCAAAAACTGAAACGTTATTGAAGTAGAAAAGAAACCGATACGTAAAGAGTAGTGGACAGTGAGAAAACATATAAAATGAACTCTTTAACAGACACAACAAAATAAACAATGTCGAACCCAAATAATCTGGTTCGTCCACCAGTAATCAGGGCGAATGATCCTGCAGGAAATTCAGGATCAGCTAACGTTACAATAAACGAAGATGACCTTGTAAACCTAATAGTAAGGGTAGCTTCAGACGTGGTAAACAGGCAGGGGCCCAGCATAGTTAGGGCAACGCTTAACCCGAATGCGGGCTTAGCAGACACTTGCGACCAAACCATTAATATAGAACATGCAAGCAACTTATCAGATTTAGACAAGATACCTGATGTGGTAAAATGTTTACGCGAATTCTCGGGAAATCCCGCCGAATTCAATTCGTGGAAAAAAAGTGTAAAACGAATATTAAATATTTACGAAGCGAGTAAGGGCACACCTAAATTCTACGGAATCCTTAACGTGATAAGGAATAAAATCGTCGGCAACGCTGTATGGAGGTGGGTAGCGAGGCTCGTAATCTTCTTACTCACACACACAGAAACAAGGCGCTAGGTACGTTTGTGCGCGGCCTCAACGGCGACTTGTCTAAACTATTGGGCATGAATGAACCAATGGATCTGCCCCAAGCTTTACACTTGTGCTTGAAGTTGGAAAATCAGGGATTCCGCACACGGTACGCACACAACACCAATATGGATCGTAGAGGGATGCAGTGAAACACCGCACCACCTTTACCTTTAAGAAATTTTCGGAGGCAAGTAAACCAACAAAATTTCTTCCCCGAAATTGCTTACTTACCACAGCCACAACCACAAATTATTTCACAAAACCTTCCTAATCAAAGACCTAATCAGAATTTAAATGCACAAATACAATTTAACCAACCATAACTTATTTGACATAACTTTCCAAATCAAAGAATTGATCGGAACTTAAATGCGCAAACACACTTTAACCAACCGCCTATGCGCCACCCAAACCGCCGGTGCCTATGGAGATTGATGAAACTTTGCGCTCGCGCCGCATTAACTATATGAACCGGCCACAAAATAACCAATTATTCGGCAAAAGGCTACCACAGACCACTTCTGAAAGAAATCTCAAGCCACAAAAGGCACAACGCAATTTTCATATAAGTAATACTCCAAGTATAGGGTTGTGCGCTGGGTTTGGGACCCGCCACGTTAAAAGCTCACCCCAATGAAAAACCAACAGCAGCCTCGGATGAGAGACCCCCCTTTAGATGACGACCATGGCAAACGAAAGAAGGACTACGAATTAAGGGCATGCACCTGGAATGTCCGGTCCCTTAATAGGGAAGGTGCCGCTGCCCAGCTGGTTGATGTCCTCGTAAAAACAAAGGCTGACATCACCGCCGTCCAAGAAATGCGATGGACGGGACAAGGACAGAGACGAGTAGGTCCTTGTGACATTTACTACAGTGGCCATATAAAGGAGCGCAAGTTTGGTGTGGGATTCGTGGTGGGAGAGAGACTCCGTCGCCGAGTACTATCATTCACTCCGGTGAATGAACGTCTAGCCACAATCCGCATCAAAGCGAGGTTCTTCAAAATATCGCTGATCTGCGCCCACGCTCCGACGGATGAGAAGGACGATGTGACCAAAGATGCCTTTTATGAGTGCTTGGAACGCACTTATGAGAGATGCCCCCGCCACGATGTCAAAATCGTGCTTGGCGACTTCAACGCCAGGGTGGGCAAAGAAGGTATCTTTGGCACTACGGTCGGTAAATTCAGCCTCCAAGAGGAAACATCCCCAAATGGGTTGAGGCTGATTGACTTCGCCGGGGCCCGAAACATGGTTATCTGTAGTACTAGATTCCAGCATAAGAAGATTCATCAAGCTACCTGGCTGTCTCCGGATCGAAAAACTACCAACCAGATCGATCATGTTGTGATAGACGGAAGACACGTCTCCAGTGTTTTAGATGTGCGTGCGCTCCGAGGTCCTAACACTAACCACTATCTTGTTGCAGCCAAGATTCGCACCCACCTCTGTGCAGCAAAAAACGCACGCCAACAAACACAAGGAAGGTTCGACGTCGAAAAGCTGCAATCACAACAGACTGCCGAATGATTTTCTACTCGGCTTGCACTCCTGCTCTCTGAGAGCACTCATCAACAACTCGGTATAAGGGAACTGTGGGACGGCATTTCAAACTCCTTACGTACAGCTGAATCCGAAACCCTTGGTTTTCGGAAAGTGCAAAAGAACAACTGGTACGACGAGGAGTGCCGCGCCGCAGCGGAGAGAAAACAGGCTGCCTACCTCGCAACGTTACGATCGACCACAACACGTGCGGGATGGGATAGATACCGAGAATTGAAGAAGGAAGCGAGACGCATCTGCAGACAGAAAAAGAAAGAGGCCGAAATGTGTGAGTATGAAGAGCTTGATAAGCTGGCCGACAGGGGTAATGCTCGAAAATTCTACGAAAAAATGCGGCGGCTTACAGAAGGTTTCAAGACCGGAGCATACTCTTGTGGAACCCCCAAAGGTGATCTAGTCACTGATGCCCAGAGTATACTTAAATTATGGAGGGAACACTTCTCCAGCCTGCTGAATGGCAGTGAACGCACAACACCAGGAGAAGGAGAACCCGATTCCCCAATCGATGACGATGGAGCAGACGTACCATTACCCGACCATGAAGAAGTTCGAATAGCAATTGCCCGCCTGAAGAACAACAAAGCGGCAGGGGCCGACGGATTGCCGGCCGAGCTATTCAAACACGGCGGCGAAGAACTGATAAGGAGCATGCATCAGCTTCTTTGTAAAATATGGTCGGACGAAAGCATTCCCAACGATTGGAATTTAAGTGTGCTATGCCCAATCCATAAAAAAGGAGACCCCACAATCTGCGCCAACTACCGTGGGATTAGCCTCCTCAACATCGCGTATAAGGTTCTATCGAGCGAATTGTGTGAAAGATTAAAACCCACCGTCAACAAACTGATTGGACCTTATCAGTGTGGCTTCAGAACTGGAAAATCAACAACCTACCAGATATTCACCATGCGCCAAATCTTGGAAAAGACCCGTGAAAGAAGAATCGACACACACCACCTCTTCGTCGATTTTAAAGCTGCTTTCGACAGCACGAAAAGGAGCTGCCTTTATGCCGCGATGTCTGAATTTGGTATCCCCGCAAAACTAATACGGCTGTGTAAGCTGACGTTGAGCAACACCAAAAGCTCCGCCAGAATCGGGAAGGACCTCTCCGAGCCGTTCGATACCAAACGAGGTTTCAGACAAGGCGATTCCCTATCGTGTGACTTTTTCAACCTGTTTCTGGAGAAAATAGTTCGAGCTGCAGAACTTAATAGAGAGGGTACCATCTTTTATAAGAGTGTACAGCTGCTGGCGTATGCCGATGATATTGATATCATCGGTCTCAACACCCGCGCCGTTAGTTCTGCTTTCTCCAGATTGGAAAAGGAAGCAAAACAAATAGGTCTGGCAGTGAACGAGGGCAAGACGAAATATCTCCTGTCATCAAACACACAGTCGTCGCATTCGCGACTTAGCACTCACGTCACTGTTGGCAGTCATAACTTTGAAGTCGTAGATAATTTCGTCTATCTTGGAACCAGCGTAAACACCAACAACAATGTCAGCCTAGAAATCCAACGTAGGATAACTCTTGCCAACATGTGCTACTTCGGACTGAGTGGGCAATTGAGAAGCAAAGTCCTCTCTCGACAAACAAAAACCAAACTCTATAAGTCACTCATAATTCCCGTCCTGCTATATGGTGCAGAGGCTTGGACGATGTCAACAACTTATGAGTCGACGTTACGAGTTTTCGAGAGAAAAGTTCTGTGAAAGATTTATGGCCTTTTGCG
>NW_026092968.1:0-16193 GCF_024586455.1 Bactrocera neohumeralis | reverse complement strand
ACAACTCCAATAGCATCAAAACGGCTAATTTGCATAAATATGTAAAGTTCATATTTTTACGCATCTTGATATCGATTGCATAATATGTATGTACCAAAAAATCAATTTTACATCTTAATTTAAGATTGTAAAATTGTTCCAAATACACTGTCGCTATTGCTATAGAACAACTCTATGACAACTCCAATAACATCAAAACGGCTAATTTGCATAAATATGTAAAGTTCATATTTTTACGCATCTTGATATCGATTGCATAATATGTATGTACCAAAAAATCAATTTTACATCTTAATTTAAGATTGTAAAATTGTTCCAAATACACTGTCGCTATTGCTATAGGGCAACTCTATGACAACTCCAATAACATCAAAACGGCGAATTAGCATAAATATGTAAAGTTCATATTTTTACGCATCTTGATATCGATTGCATAATATGTATGTACCAAAAAATCAATTCTACATCTTAATTTAAGATTGTAAAATTGTTCCAAATACACTGTCGCTATTGCTATAGAACAACTCTATGACAACTCCAATAACATCAAAACGGCTAATTTGCATAAATATGTAAAGTTCATATTTTTACGCATCTTGATATCGATTGCATAATATGTATGTACCAAAAAATCAATTTTACACCTTAATTTAAGATTGTTAAATTGTTCCAAATACATCGTCGCTATGGCTATACGACAACTCTATGACAACTCCAATTGCATCAAAACGGCTAATTTGCATAAATATGTAAAGTTCATATTTTTACGCATCTTGATATCGATTGCATAATGTGTATGTACCAAAAAATCAATTCTACAACTTAATTTAAGATTGTGAAATTGCTCTAAATACATTGCCGCTATTGCTATAGAACAACTCTATGACAACTCCAATAACATCAAAACGGCTAATTTGCATAAATATGTAAAGTTCATATTTTTACGCATCTTGATATCGATTGCATAATATGTATGTACCAAAAAATCAATTTTACATCTTAATTTAAGATTGTAAAATTGTTCCAAATACACTGTCGCTATTGCTATAGAACAACTCTATGACAACTCCAATAACATCAAAACGGCTAATTTGCATAAATATGTAAAGTTCATATTTTTACGCATCTTGATATCGATTGCATAATATGTATGTACCAAAAAATCAATTTTACATCTTAATTTAAGATTGTAAAATTGTTCCAAATACACTGTCGCTATTGCTATAGAACAACTCTATGACAACTCCAATAACATCAAAACGGCTAATTTGCATAAATATGTAAAGTTCATATTTTTACGCATCTTGATATCGATTGCATAATGTGTATGTATCAAAAAATCAATTTTACACCTTAATTTAAGATTGTAAAATTGTTCCAAATACACTGTCGCTATTGCTATAGAACAACTCTATGACAACTCCAATAACATCAAAACGGCTAATTTGCATAAATATGTAAAGTTCATATTTTTACGCATCTTGATATCGATTGCATAATATGTATGTACCAAAAAATCAATTTTACACCTTAATTTAAGATTGTAAAATTGTTCCAAATACACTGTCGCTATTGCTATAGAACAACTCTATGACAACTCCAATAACATCAAAACGGCTAATTTGCATAAATATGTAAAGTTCATATTTTTACGCATCTTGATATCGATTGCATAATATGTATGTACCAAAAAATCAATTTTACATCTTAATTTAAGATTGTAAAATTGTTCCAAATACACTGTCGCTATTGCTATAGAACAACTCTATGACAACTCCAATAACATCAAAACGGCTAATTTGCATAAATATGTAAAGTTCATATTTTTACGCATCTTGATATCGATTGCATAATATGTATGTACCAAAAAATCAATTTTACATCTTAATTTAAGATTGTAAAATTGTTCCAAATACACTGTCGCTATTGCTATAGAACAACTCTATGACAACTCCAATAACATCAAAACGGCTAATTTGCATAAATATGTAAAGTTCATATTTTTACGCATCTTGATATCGATTGCGTAATATGTGTGTACCAAAAAATCAATTTTACACCTTAATTTAAGATTGCAAAGTTGTTCCAAATACACTGTCGCTATTGCTATAGAACAACTCTATGACAACTCCAATAAAATCAAAACGGCTAATTTGCATAAATATGTAAAGTTCATATTTTTACGCATCTTGATATCGACTGCATAATATGTATGTACAAAAAATCAATTTTACATCTTAATTTAAGATTGTAAAATTGTTCCAAATACACTGTCGCTATTGCTATAGGACAACTCTATGACAACTCCAATAACATCAAAACGGCTAATTTGCATAAATATGTAAAGTTCATATTTTTACGCATCTTGATATCGATTGCATAATATGTATGTACAAAAAATCAATTTTACATCTTAATCTAAGATTGTAAAATTGTTCCAAATACACTGTCGCTATTGCTATAGAACAACTCTATGACAACTCCAATAACATCAAAACGGCTAATTTGCATAAATATGTAAAGTTCATATTTTTACGCATCTTGATATCGATTGCATAATATGTATGTACCAAAAAATCAATTTTACATCTTAATTTAAGATTGTAAAATTGTTCCAAATACACTGTCGCTATTGCTATAGGACAACTCTATGACAACTCCAATAACATCAAAACGGCTAATTAGCATAAATATGTAAAGTTCATATTTTTACGCATCTTGATATCGATTGCATAATATGTATGTACCAAAAAATCAATTTTACACCTTAATTTAAGATTGTAAAATTGTTCCAAATACACTGTCGCTATTGCTATAGAACAACTCTATGACAACTCCAATAACATCAAAACGGCTAATTTGCATAAATATGTAAAGTTCATATTTTTACGCATCTTGATATCGATTGCATAATATGTATGTACCAAAAAATCAATTTTACATCTTAATTTAAGATTGTAAAATTGTTCCAAATACACTGTCGCTATTGCTATAGAACAACTCTATGACAACTCCAATAACATCAAAACGGCTAATTTGCATAAATATGTAAAGTTCATATTTTTACGCATCTTGATATCGATTGCATAATATGTATGTACGAAAAATCAATTTTACATCTTAATTTAAGATTGCAAAATTGTTCCAAATACACTGTCGCTATTGCTATAGAACAACTCTATGACAACTCCAATAACATCAAAACGGCTAATTTGCATAAATATGTAAAGTTCATATTTTTACGCATCTTGATATCGATTGCATAATATGTATGTACCAAAAAATCAATTTTACATCTTAATTTAAGATTGTAAAATTGTTCCAAATACACTGTCGCTATTGCTATAGGACAACTCTATGACAACTCCAATAACATCAAAACGGCTAATTTGCATAAATATGTAAAGTTCATATTTTTACGCATCTTGATATCGATTGCATAATATGTATGTACCAAAAAATCAATTTTACACCTTAATTTAAGATTGCAAAGTTGTTCCAAATACACTGTCGCTATTGCTATAGAACAACTCTATGACAACTCCAATAACATCAAAACGGCTAATTTGCATAAATATGTAAAGTTCATATTTTTACGCATCTTGATATCGATTGCATAATATGTATGTACCAAAAAATCAATTTTACACCTTAATTTAAGATTGCAAAATTGTTCCAAATACACTGTCGCTATTGCTATAGAACAACTCTATGACAACTCCAATAGCATCAAAACGGCTAATTTGCATAAATATGTAAAGTTCATATTTTTACGCATCTTGATATCGATTGCATAATATGTATGTACCAAAAAATCAATTTTACATCTTAATTTAAGATTGTAAAATTGTTCCAAATACACTGTCGCTATTGCTATAGAACAACTCTATGACAACTCCAATAACATCAAAACGGCTAATTTGCATAAATATGTAAAGTTCATATTTTTACGCATCTTGATATCGATTGCATAATATGTATGTACCAAAAAATCAATTTTACATCTTAATTTAAGATTGTAAAATTGTTCCAAATACACTGTCGCTATTGCTATAGAACAACTCTATGACAACTCCAATAACATCAAAACGGCTAATTTGCATAAATATGTAAAGTTCATATTTTTACGCATCTTGATATCGATTGCATAATATGTATGTACCAAAAAATCAATTTTACACCTTAATTTAAGATTGTAAAATTGTTCCAAATACACTGTCGCTATTGCTATAGAACAACTCTGTGACAACTCCAATAGCATCAAAACGGCTAATTTGCATAAATATGTAAAGTTCATATTTTTACGCATCTTGATATCGATTGCATAATATGTATGTACCAAAAAATCAATTTTACATCTTAATTTAAGATTGTAAAATTGTTCCAAATACACTGTCGCTATTGCTATAGAACAACTCTATGACAACTCCAATAACATCAAAACGGCTAATTTGCATAAATATGTAAAGTTCATATTTTTACGCATCTTGATATCGATTGCATAATATGTATGTACCAAAAAATCAATTTTACACCTTAATTTAAGATTGTAAAATTGTTCCAAATACACTGTCGCTATTGCTATAGAACAACTCTATGACAACTCCAATAACATCAAAACGGCTAATTTGCATAAATATGTAAAGTTCATATTTTTACGCATCTTGATATCGATTGCATAATATGTATGTACCAAAAAATCAATTTTACACCTTAATTTAAGATTGTAAAATTGTTCCAAATACACTGTCGCTATTGCTATAGAACAACTCTATGACAACTCCAATAACATCAAAACGGCTAATTTGCATAAATATGTAAAGTTCATATTTTTACGCATCTTGATATCGATTGCATAATATGTATGTACATCAATTTTACACAATTTAAGATTGTAAAATCGAAATTGTCGCTATTGCTATAGTCTATGACAACTCCAATAACATCAAAACGGCTAATTTGCATAAATTTTACAGTTCATATTTTTACGATATCGATTGCATAAACCAAAAAATTGTTCCAAAAAATTGTTCAAATACACTGTCGCTATTGCTATAGAACAACTCTATGACAACTCCAATAACATCAAAACGGCTAATTTGCATAAATATGTAAAGTTCATATTTTTACGCATCTTGATATCGATTGCATAATATGTATGTACCAAAAAATCAATTTTACACCCTTAATTTAAGATTGTAAAATTGTTCCAAATACACTGTCGCTATTGCTATAGAACAACTCTATGACAACTCCAATAGCATCAAAACGGCTAATTTGCATAAATATGTAAAGTTCATATTTTTACGCATCTTGATATCGATTGCATAATATGTATGTACCAAAAAATCAATTTTACATCTTAATTTAAGATTGTAAAATTGTTCCAAATACACTGTCGCTATTGCTATAGAACAACTCTATGACAACTCCAATAACATCAAAACGGCTAATTTGCATAAATATGTAAAGTTCATATTTTTACGCATCTTGATATCGATTGCATAATATGTATGTACCAAAAAATCAATTTTACATCTTAATTTAAGATTGTAAAATTGTTCCAAATACACTGTCGCTATTGCTATAGAACAACTCTATGACAACTCCAATAACATCAAAACGGCTAATTTGCATAAATATGTAAAGTTCATATTTTTACGCATCTTGATATCGATTGCATAATATGTATGTACCAAAAAATCAATTTTACACCTTAATTTAAGATTGTAAAATTGTTCCAAATACACTGTCGCTATTGCTATAGAACAACTCTATGACAACTCCAATAACATCAAAACGGCTAATTTGCATAAATATGTAAAGTTCATATTTTTACGCATCTTGATATCGATTGCATAATATGTATGTACCAAAAAATCAATTTTACACCTTAATTTAAGATTGTAAAATTGTTCCAAATACACTGTCGCTATTGCTATAGAACAACTCTATGACAACTCCAATAACATCAAAACGGCTAATTTGCATAAATATGTAAAGTTCATATTTTTACGCATCTTGATATCGATTGCATAATATGTATGTATGTACCAAAAAATCAATTTTACACCTTAATTTAAGATTGTAAAATTGTTTCAGATACACTGTCGCTATTGCTATAGGACAACTCTATGACAACTCCAATAACATCAAAACGGCTAATTTGCATAAATATGTAAAGTTCATATTTTTACGCATCTTGATATCGATTGCATAATATGTATGTACCAAAAAATCAATTTTACACCTTAATTTAAGATTGTAAAATTGTTCCAAATACACTGTCGCTATTGCTATAGAACAACTCTATGACAACTCCAATAACATCAAAACGGCTAATTTGCATAAATATGTAAAGTTCATATTTTTACGCATCTTGATATCGATTGCATAATATGTATGTACCAAAAAATCAATTTTACACCTTAATTTAAGATTGTAAAATTGTTCCAAATACACTGTCGCTATTGCTATAGAACAACTCTATGACAACTCCAATAGCATCAAAACGGCTAATTTGCATAAATATGTAAAGTTCATATTTTTACGCATCTTGATATCGATTGCATAATATGTATGTACCAAAAAATCAATTTTACATCTTAATTTAAGATTGTAAAATTGTTCCAAATACACTGTCGCTATTGCTATAGAACAACTCTATGACAACTCCAATAACATCAAAACGGCTAATTTGCATAAATATGTAAAGTTCATATTTTTACGCATCTTGATATCGATTGCATAATATGTATGTACCAAAAAATCAATTTTACATCTTAATTTAAGATTGTAAAATTGTTCCAAATACACTGTCGCTATTGCTATAGAACAACTCTATGACAACTCCAATAACATCAAAACGGCTAATTTGCATAAATATGTAAAGTTCATATTTTTACGCATCTTGATATCGATTGCATAATATGTATGTACCAAAAAATCAATTTTACACCTTAATTTAAGATTGTAAAATTGTTCCAAATACACTGTCGCTATTGCTATAGAACAACTCTATGACAACTCCAATAACATCAAAACGGCTAATTTGCATAAATATGTAAAGTTCATATTTTTACGCATCTTGATATCGATTGCATAATATGTATGTACCAAAAAATCAATTTTACACCTTAATTTAAGATTGTAAAATTGTTCCAAATACACTGTCGCTATTGCTATAGAACAACTCTATGACAACTCCAATAACATCAAAACGGCTAATTTGCATAAATATGTAAAGTTCATATTTTTACGCATCTTGATATCGATTGCATAATATGTATGTACCAAAAAATCAATTTTACACCTTAATTTAAGATTGTAAAATTGTTCCAAATACACTGTCGCTATTGCTATAGAACAACTCTATGACAACTCCAATAGCATCAAAACGGCTAATTTGCATAAATATGTAAAGTTCATATTTTTACGCATCTTGATATCGATTGCATAATATGTATGTACCAAAAAATCAATTTTACATCTTAATTTAAGATTGTAAAATTGTTCCAAATACAATGTCGCTATTGCTATAGAACAACTCTGTGACAACTCCAATAACATCAAAACGGCTAATTTGCATAAATATGTAAAGTTCATATTTTTACGCATCTTGATATCGATTGCATAATATGTATGTACCAAAAAATCAATTTTACATCTTAATTTAAGATTGTAAAATTGTTCCAAATACACTGTCGCTATTGCTATAGAACAACTCTATGACAACTCCAATAGCATCAAAACGGCTAATTTGCATAAATATGTAAAGTTCATATTTTTACGCATCTTGATATCGATTGCATAATATGTATGTACCAAAAAATCAATTTTACACCTTAATTTAAGATTGTAAAATTGTTCCAAATACACTGTCGCTATTGCTATAGAACAACTCTATGACAACTCCAATAACATCAAAACGGCTAATTTGCATAAATATGTAAAGTTCATATTTTTACGCATCTTGATATCGATTGCATAATATGTATGTACCAAAAAATCAATTTTACACCTTAATTTAAGATTGTAAAATTGTTCCAAATACACTGTCGCTATTGCTATAGAACAACTCTATGACAACTCCAATAACATCAAAACGGCTAATTTGCATAAATATGTAAAGTTCATATTTTTACGCATCTTGATATCGATTGCATAATATGTATGTACCAAAAATCCAATTTTACATCTTAATTTAAGATTGTAAAATTGTTCCAAATACACTGTCGCTATTGCTATAGAACAACTCTATGACAACTCCAATAACATCAAAACGGCTAATTTGCATAAATATGTAAAGTTCATATTTTTACGCATCTTGATATCGATTGCATAATATGTATGTACCAAAAAAATCAATTTTACATCTTAATTTAAGATTGTAAAATTGTTCCAAATACACTGTCGCTATTGCTATAGAACAACTCTATGACAACTCCAATAACATCAAAACGGCTAATTTGCATAAATATGTAAAGTTCATATTTTTACGCATCTTGATATCGATTGCATAATATGTATGTACGAAAAATTAATTTTACATCTTAATTTAAGATTGTAAAATTGTTCCAAATACACTGTCGCTATTGCTATAGAACAACTCTATGACAACTCCAATAACATCAAAACGGCTAATTTGCATAAATATGTAAAGTTCATATTTTTACGCATCTTGATATCGATTGCATAATATGTATGTACCAAAAAAAAATCAATTTTACACCTTAATTTAAGATTGCAAAGTTGTTCCAAATACACTGTCGCTATTGCTATAGAACAACTCTATGACAACTCCAATAACATCAAAACGGCTAATTTGCATAAATATGTAAAGTTCATATTTTACGCATCTTGATATCGATTGCATAATATGTATGTACCAAAAAATCAATTTTACATCTTAATTTAAGATTGTAAAATTGTTCCAAATACACTGTCGCTATTGCTATAGAACAACTCTATGACAACTCCAATAACATCAAAACGGCTAATTTGCATAAATATGTAAAGTTCATATTTTTACGCATCTTGATATCGATTGCATAATATGTATGTACCAAAAAATCAATTTTACACCTTAATTTAAGATTGTAAAATTGTTCCAAATACACTGTCGCTATTGCTATAGAACAACTCTATGACAACTCCAATAACATCAAAACGGCTAATTTGCATAAATATGTAAAGTTCATATTTTTACGCATCTTGATATCGATTGCATAATATGTATGTACCAAAAATCAATTTTACATCTTAATTTAAGATTGTAAAATTGTTCCAAATACACTGTCGCTATTGCTATAGAACAACTCTATGACAACTCCAATAACATCAAAACGGCTAATTTGCATAAATATGTAAAGTTCATATTTTTACGCATCTTGATATCGATTGCATAATATGTATGTATGTATCAAAAAATCAATTTTACACCTTAATTTAAGATTGTAAAATTGTTCCAAATACACTGTCGCTATTGCTATAGAACAACTCTATGACAACTCCAATAACATCAAAACGGCTAATTTGCATAAATATGTAAAGTTCATATTTTTACGCATCTTGATATCGATTGCATAATATGTATGTACCAAAAAATCAATTTTACATCTTAATTTAAGATTGTAAAATTGTTCCAAATACACTGTCGCTATTGCTATAGAACAACTCTATGACAACTCCAATAACATCAAAACGGCTAATTTGCATAAATATGTAAAGTTCATATTTTTACGCATCTTGATATCGATTGCATAATATGTATGTACCAAAAAATCAATTTACATCTTAATTTAAGATTGTAAAATTGTTCCAAATACACTGTCGCTATTGCTATAGAACAACTCTATGACAACTCCAATAACATCAAAACGGCTAATTTGCATAAATATGTAAAGTTCATATTTTTACGCATCTTGATATCGATTGCATAATATGTATGTACCAAAAATCAATTTTACATCTTAATTTAAGATTGTAAAATTGTTCCAAATACACTGTCGCTATTGCTATAGAACAACTCTATGACAACTCCAATAACATCAAAACGGCTAATTTCCCTAAATATGTAAAGTTCATATTTTTCCACATCTTGATATCGATTGCATAATATGTATATACCAGAAAATCAATTTTACATCTTAATTTAAGATTGTAAAGTTGTTCCAAATACACTGTCGCTATTGCTATAGAACAACTCTATGACAACTCCAATAACATCAAAACGGCTAATTTGCATAAATATGTAAAGTTCATATTTTTACGCATCTTGATATCGATTGCATAATATGTATGTACCAAAAAAATCAATTTTACACTTAATTTAAGATTGTAAAATTGTTCCAAATACACTCTCGCTATTGCTATAGAACAACTCTATGACAACTCCAATAACATCAAAACGGCTAATTTGCATAAATATGTAAAGTTCATATTTTTACGCATCTTGATATCGATTGCATAATATGTATGTACCAAAAAAATCAATTTTACACCTTAATTTAAGATTGCTAAATTGTTCCAAATACACTGTCGCTATTGCTATAGAACAACTCTATGACAACTCCAATAACATCAAAACGGCTAATTTGCATAAATATGTAAAGTTCATATTTTTACGCATCTTGATATCGATTGCATAATATGTATGTACCAAAAATCAATTTTACATCTTAATTTAAGATTGTAAAATTGTTCCAAATACACTGTCGCTATTGCTATAGAACAACTCTATGACAACTCCAATAACATCAAAACGGCTAATTTGCATAAATATGTAAAGTTCATATTTTTACGCATCTTGATATCGATTGCATAATATGTATGTACCAAAAATCAATTTTACACCTTAATTTAAGATTGTAAAATTGTTCCAAATACACTGTCGCTATTGCTATAGAACAACTCTATGACAACTCCAATAACATCAAAACGGCTAATTTGCATAAATATGTAAAGTTCATATTTTTACGCATCTTGATATCGATTGCATAATATGTATGTACCAAAAATCAATTTTACATCTTAATTTAAGATTGTAAAATTGTTCCAAATACACTGTCGCTATTGCTATAGAACAACTCTATGACAACTCCAATAACATCAAAACGGCTAATTTGCATAAATATGTAAAGTTCATATTTTTACGCATCTTGATATCGATTGCATAATATGTCTGTACCCAAAAATCAATTTTACACCTTAATTTAAGATTGTAAAATTGTTCCAAATACACTGTCGCTATTGCTATAGAACAACTCTATGACAACTCCAATAACATCAAAACGGCTAATTTGCATAAATATGTAAAGTTCATATTTTTACGCATCTTGATATCGATTGCATAATATGTATGTACCAAAAAATCAATTTTACACCTTAATTTAAGATTGTTAAATTGTTCCAAATATACTGTCGGTATGGCTATAGAACAACTCTATGACAACTCCAATAACATCAAAACGGCTAATTTGCATAAATATGTAAAGTTCATATTTTTACGCATCTTGATATCGATTGCATAATATGTATGTACCAAAAATCAATTTTACATCTTAATTTAAGATTGTAAAATTGTTCCAAATACACTGTCGCTATTGCTATAGAACAACTCTATGACAACTCCAATAACATCAAAACGGCTAATTTGCATAAATATGTAAAGTTCATATTTTTACGCATCTTGATATCGATTGCATAATATGTATGTACCAAAAAATCAATTTTACATCTTAATTTAAGATTGTAAAATTGTTCCAAATACACTGTCGCTATTGCTATAGGGCAACTCTATGACAACTCCCATAACTTCAAAAAGGGTAATTAGCATAAATATGTAAAGTTCATATTTTTACGCATCTTGATATCGATTGCATAATATGTATGTACCAAAAATCAATTTTACATCTTAATTTAAGATTGTAAAATTGTTCCAAATACACTGTCGCTATTGCTATAGAACAACTCTATGACAACTCCAATAACATCAAAACGGCTAATTTGCATAAATATGTAAAGTTCATATTTTTACGCATCTTGATATCGATTGCATAATATGTATGTACCAAAAAAATCAATTTTACATCTTAATTTAAGATTGTAAAATTGTTCCAAATACACTGTCGCTATTGCTATAGGGCAACTCTATGACAACTCCAATAACATCAAAACGGCTAATTTGCATAAATATGTAAAGTTCATATTTTTACGCATCTTGATATCGATTGCATAATATGTATGTATCAAAAAATCAATTTTACATCTTAATTTAAGATTGTAAAATTGTTCCAAATACACTGTCGCTATTGCTATAGAACAACTCTATGACAACTCCAATAAAATCAAAACGGCTAATTTGCATAAATATGTAAAGTTCATATTTTTACGCATCTTGATATCGACTGCATAATATGTATGTACAAAAAATCAATTTTACACTTAATTTAAGATTGTAAAATTGTTCCAAATACACTGTCGCTATTGCTATAGAACAACTCTATGACAACTCCAATAACATCAAAACGGCTAATTTGCATAAATATGTAAAGTTCATATTTTTACGCATCTTGATATCGATTGCATAATATGTATGTACCAAAAAAATCAATTTTACATCTTAATTTAAGATTGTAAAATTGTTCCAAATACACTGTCGCTATTGCTATAGAACAACTCTATGACAACTCCAATAACATCAAAACGGCTAATTTGCATAAATATGTAAAGTTCATATTTTTACGCATCTTGATATCGATTGCATAATATGTATGTACCAGAAAATCAATTTTACATCTTAATTTAAGATTGTAAAATTGTTCCAAATACACTGTCGCTATTGCTATAGAACAACTCTATGACAACTCCAATAACATCAAAACGGCTAATTTGCATAAATATGTAAAGTTCATATTTTTACGCATCTTGATATCGATTGCATAATATGTATGTACCAAAAAATCAATTTTACATCTTAATTTAAGATTGTAAAATTGTTCCAAATACACTGTCGCTATTGCTATAGAACAACTCTATGACAACTCCAATAACATCAAAACGGCTAATTTGCATAAATATGTAAAGTTCATATTTTTACGCATCTTGATATCGATTGCATAATATGTATGTACCAAAAAATCAATTTTACACCTTAATTTAAGATTGTAAAACTCTATGACAACTTGTTCCAAATACATTGTCGCTATTGCTATAGAACAACTCTATGACAACTCTCCAATAACATCAAAACGGCTAATTTGCATAAATATGTAAAGTTCATATTTTTACGCATCTTGATATCGATTGCATAATATGTATGTATCAAAAAATCAATTTTACACATCTTAATTTAAGATTGTAAAATTGTTCCAAATACACTGTCGCTATTGCTATAGAACAACTCTATGACAACTCCAATAACATCAAAACGGCTAATTTGCATAAATATGTAAAGTTCATATTTTTACGCATCTTGATATCGATTGCATAATATGTATGTACCAAAAAATCAATTTTACATCTTAATTTAAGATTGTAAAATTGTTCCAAATACACTGTCGCTATTGCTATAGAACAACTCTATGACAACTCCAATAACATCAAAACGGCTAATTTGCATAAATATGTAAAGTTCATATTTTTACGCATCTTGATATCGATTGCATAATATGTATGTACCAAAAAATCAATTTTACACCTTAATTTAAGATTGTTAAATTGTTCCAAATACACTGTCGCTATTGCTATAGAACAACTCTATGACAACTCCAATAACATCAAAACGGCTAATTTGCATAAATATGTAAAGTTCATATTTTTACGCATCTTGATATCGATTGCATAATATGTATGTACCAAAAAATCAATTTTACATCTTAATTTAAGATTGTAAAATTGTTCCAAATACACTGTCGCTATTGCTATAGAACAACTCTATGACAACTCAATAACATCAAAACGGCTAATTTGCATAAATATGTAAAGTTCATATTTTTACGCATCTTGATATCGATTGCATAATATGTATGTACCAAAAATCAATTTTGCATCTTAATTTAAGATTGTAAAATTGTTCCAAATACAGTGTCGCCATTGCTATGGAAGAACTCTATGACAACTCCAATAACATCAAAACGGCTAATTTGCATAAATATGTAAAGTTCATATTTTTACGCATCTTGATATCGATTGCATAATATGTATGTACCAAAAAATCAATTTTACACCTTAATTTAAGATTGTAAAATTGTTCCAAATACACTGTCGCTATTGCTATAGAACAACTCTATGACAACTCCAATAACATCAAAACGGCTAATTTGCATAAATATGTAAAGTTCATATTTTTACGCATCTTGATATCGATTGCATAATATGTATGTACAAAAAATCAATTTTACATCTTAATTTAAGATTGTAAAATTGTTCCAAATACACTGTCGCTATTGCTATAGGGCAACTCTATGACAACTCCAATAACATCAAAACGGGTAATTAGCATAAATATGTAAAGTTCATATTTTTACGCATCTTGATATCGATTGCATAATATGTATGTACCAAAAAATCAATTTACACGTCTTAATTTAAGATTGTAAAATTGTTCCAAATACACTGTCGCTATTGCTATAGAACAACTCTATGACAACTCCAATAACATCAAAACGGCTAATTTGCATAAATATGTAAAGTTCATATTTTTACGCATCTTGATATCGATTGCATAATATGTATGTGCCAATAAATCAATTTTACATCTTAATTTAAGATTGTAAAATTGTTCCAAATACACTGTCGCTATTGCTATAGAACAACTCTATGACAACTCCAATAACATCAAAACGGCTAATTTGCATAAATATGTAAAGTTCATATTTTTACGCATCTTGATATCGATTGCATAATATGTATGTACCAAAAAATCAATTTTACACCTTAATTTAAGATTGTAAAATTGTTCCAAATACACTGTCGCTATTGCTATAGAACAACTCTATGACAACTCCAATAACATCAAAACGGCTAATTTGCATAAATATGTAAAGTTCATATTTTTACGCATCTTGATATCGATTGCATAATATGTATGTACCAAAAAATCAATTTTACATCTTAATTTAAGATTGTAAAATTGTTCCAAATACACTGTCGCTATTGCTATAGAACAACTCTATGACAACTCCAATAACATCAAAACGGCTAATTTGCATAAATATGTAAAGTTCATATTTTTACGCATCTTGATATCGATTGCATAATATGTATGTACCAAAAAATCAATTTTACATCTTAATTTAAGATTGTAAAATTGTTCCAAATACACTGTCGCTATTGCTATAGGGCAACTCTATGACAACTCCCATAACATCAAAACGGCTAATTTGCATAAATATGTAAAGTTCATATTTTTACGCATCTTGATATCGATTGCATAATATGTATGTACCAAAAAATCAATTTTACACCTTAATTTAAGATTGCAAAGTTGTTCCAAATACACTGTCGCTATTGCTATAGAACAACTCTATGACAACTCCAATAACATCAAAACGGCTAATTTGCATAAATATGTAAAGTTCATATTTTTACGCATCTTGATATCGATTGCATAATATGTGTGTACCAAAAAATCAATTTTACATCTTAATTTAAGATTGTAAAATTGTTCCAAATACACTATCGCTATTGCTATAGAACAACTCTATGACAACTCCAATAACATCAAAACGGCTAATTTGCATAAATATGTAAAGTTCATATTTTTACGCATCTTGATATCGATTGCATAATATGTATGTACCAAAAAATCAATTTTACATCTTAATTTAAGATTGTAAAATTGTTCCAAATACGCTGTCGCTATTGCTATAGGGCAACTCTATGACAACTCCAATAACATCAAAACGGCTAATTTGCATAAATATGTAAAGTTCATATTTTACGCATCTTGATATCGATTGCATAATATGTATGTACCAAAAAATCAATTTTACGCCTAAATTTAAGATTGCAAAGTTGTTCCAAATACACTGTCGCTATTGCTATAGAACAACTCTATGACAACTCCAATAACATCAAAACGGCTAATTTGCATAAATATGTAAAGTTCATATTTTTACGCATCTTGATATCGATTGCATAATATGTGTGTACCAAAAAATCAATTTTACATCTTAATTTAATATTGTAAA
>NW_026092967.1:0-2980 GCF_024586455.1 Bactrocera neohumeralis | reverse complement strand
TATGTACATTTGTTTGTTCAGAAATTTATCTTTTATATGGCATTGTTCAAAACTGAAAAAGATAGAAATTGCAATATGCAGATATTTAATCTGTGCACTTATTTGTAAGCAAGTATGTATATAAATAATGTATACTAACAATGATATTTATATAGTTGTATGTATATATGTATGTTTATATTCTCTCTCTCTTTGATGCTTCCTTAAGAATTTTTTATTGCGCTTATTGCTTAGTTTGAGCAATCGCGCGTTCTGCTTTAAGAAGCAGAGGGAGTATTGCCGGGAAATTTACAAGTAAATACTTGAATACTGAGATAATATTCTCTTTTTGGTGAGAGTTTGCATAAACAAAGGTAAGTGGGCGGTATAATACCAAATTTTGCTCACTTTTTTGTTTTTTTGTTTTTACTACCGGTTTTTTAATTTATACCGTATAAAAAGTATTTGAAATCCGTTTAAATAAAATGTTGCTTAAACGGTTTTGCATGCAACCATAGTTACTAGCAAACATACATACATATACATAAAAATTAAAAAAAAAATGAAAACGATACAACTCACTTTGAATTCCCTCAGGGGCTTTTGGGTTATACCCATCAGAAGTGAGTGTGAGTGTGAGTGTGCTGCGTTGTCCAGTTCCTCCTCTTAGTTGGATGCTAGCTGGTTATCCCGCCTTCTGCTTTCTTTTATGTTTGATTCTTGTTTGAATTCGCGCCCGTATAATTTGTTGTGAGTTTGTTTTTATTTAGCTTTATATGTTTAATTTAGTTCGCGCCCGTTTGGTTTCTTTTTGGTTATTTTGGTTTTCCCTTTATGATGTGAGATATATTCTCTGTTTTGTTCTTTTATGCACTAAGCACTTTATATTGCTGTACCATGTATTGTTGTCTCTGACACTTTCTTTTTTTTATATTATGTATACGTATGCATATTAATTTTCTTTAACTTGCTTTTATGTTCTTAGATTACTTTTATTTTTTGACTAAGTTTTTTATCACTTTATATTTCCACCACAATTGATTTTAAGTTTTGAGATTTAGTTATTATTATTTTGTTTAAATTTTTCGGTCACTTTCCCATATATGTACATAATATATATATATATTTTTTTTTTCCTAAGTTTCCGTAGTGCCTTTCCTTTAGGCTCGAAGGACCATGTGTTGTATGTGGTACCTTTTTCGCATATTGAGTTGCTTCAAATCATTTACTTCACTTATTTAAGTTAATTAGCATTCTTCATCTTACTGAAGTTGACATAAAGCCATAACGGCAGTGCATTTGGAATAATTCCACAATCCTATATTAAGGTATAAAGTCGATTTTCTTGTATATTCACATTTCGCAATCGATATTGAGTTGCTTCAAATCATTTACTTCACTTATTTAAGTTAATTAGCATTCTTCATCTTACTGAAGTTGACATAAAGCCATAACGGCAGTGCATTTGGAAGAATTCCACAATCTTATATTAAGGCATAAAGTCGATTTTCTTGTATATACACATTTAGCAAACGACATTGAGTTGCTTCGAATCATTAGTTTAACATATTTAAGTAAATTTACCTTCTTCATCTTACTGAAGTGGACATAAAGCCATAACGGCAGTGCATTTGGAAGAATTCCACAATCCTATATTAAGGTATAAAGTCGATTTTCTTGTATATTCACATTTAGCAATCGATATTGAGTTGCTTCGAATCATTAGTTTAACATATTTAAGTTAATTTACCTTCTTCATCTTACTGAAGTGGACATAAAGCCATAACGGCAGTGCATTTGGAAGAATTCCACAATCTTATATTAAGGTATAAAGTCGATTTTCTTGTATATTCACATTTAGCAATCGATATTGAGTTGCTTCGAATCATTAGTTTAACATATTTAAGTAAATTTACCTTCTTCATCTTACTGAAGTGGACATAAAGCCATAACGGCAGTGCATATGGAAGAATTCCACAATCTTATATTAAGGTATAAAGTCGATTTTCTTGTATATACACATTTAGCAAACGACATTGAGTTGCTTCGAATCATTAGTTTAACATATTTAAGTTAATTTACCTTCTTCATCTTACTGAAGTGGACATAAAGCCATAACGGCAGTGCATTTGGAAGAATTCCACAATCTTATATTAAGGTATAAAGTCGATTTTCTTGTATATTCACATTTAGCAATCGATATTGGGTTGCTTCAAATCATTAGTTTAACATATTAAAGCTCACTTACCTTCTTTATCTTACTGAAGTTGACATAAAGCCATAACGGCAGTACATTTGAAAGAATTCCCAATCTTATATTAAGGCATAAAGTCGATTTTCTTGTATATACACATTTAGCAAACGACATTGAGTTGCTTCGAATCATTAGTTTAACATATTTAAGTAAATTTACCTTCTTCATCTTACTGAAGTGGACATAAAGCCATAACGGCAGTGCATTTGGAAGAATTCCACAATCTTATATTAAGGTATAAAGTCGATTTTCTTGTATATTCACATTTAGCAATCGATATTGAGTTGCTTCGAATCATTAGTTTAACATATTTAAGTTAATTTACCTTCTTCATCTTACTGAAGTGGACATAAAGCCATAACGGCAGTGCATTTGGAAGAATTCCACAATCCTATATTAAGGTATAAAGTCGATTGTCTTGTATATTCACATTTAGCAATCGATATTGAGTTGCTTCGAATCATTTGTTTAACATATTTAAGTTAATTTACCTTCTTCGTCTTACTGAAGTGGACATAAAGCCATAAGGGCAGTGCATTTGGAAGAATTCCACAATCTTATATTAAGGCATAAAGTCGATTTTCTTGTATATACACATTTAGCAAACGACATTGAGTTGCTTCGAATCATTAGTTTAACATATTTAAGTAAATTTACCTTCTTCATCTTACTGAAGTGGACATAAAGCCATAACGGCAGTGCATTTGGAATAATTCCACAATTCTATATTAAGGTATAAAGTCGTCG
>NW_026092966.1:0-4210 GCF_024586455.1 Bactrocera neohumeralis | reverse complement strand
CTTGGCGAGTAAATCCCGAGGTAAGGGCAATTGAACAATGTGTAAGGAAAATCCTCATATTCGCTCTGAAGTGCAAAATAGAAAAACTCGAGAACATAGGTCTTGGCGAGTAAATCCCGAGGTAAGGGCAATTGAACAATGTGTAAATACTATTCAACATATAACTAGACGGGAAAATCCTCATATTCGCTCTGAAGTGCAAAATAGAAAAACTCGAGAACATAGGTCTTGGCGAGTAAATCCCGAGGAAAGGGCAGTTGAACAATGTGTAAAAATACTATTCAACATATAACTAGACGGGAAAATCTCATATTCGCTCTGAAGTGCAAAGTAGAAAAAATAAACTCGAGAACATAGGTCTTATTCGGCGAGTAAAATCCCGAGGTAAGGGCAATTGAACAATGTGTAAATACTATTCAACATATAACTAGACGGAAAATCCTCATATTCGCTCTGAAGTGCAAAGTAGAAAAACTCGAGAACATAGGTCTTGGCGAGTAAATCCCGAGGTAAGAGCAATTGAACAATGTGTAAAATACTATTCAACATATAACTAGACGGGAAAATCCTCATATTCGCTCTGAAGTGCAAATTAGAAAAACTCGAGAACATAGGTCTTGGTGAGAAAATCCCGAGGTAAGGCAGTTGAACAAGAACATACTATTCAACATATAACTAGACGGAAAAATCCTCATATTCGCTCTGAAGTGCAAAGTAGAAAAACTCGAGAACAAGGTCTTGGCGAGAAAATCCCGAGGTAAAGCAATTGAACAAAAATACTATTCAACATATAACTAGACGGGAAAAATCCTCATATTCGCTCTGAAGTGCAAAGTAGAAAACTCGAGAACATAGGTCTTGGCGAGAAAATCCCGAGGTAAGGGCAATTGAACAATGTTAAATACTAAACATATAACTAAAATAAATCCTATTTCAACATATAACTAGACGAGGTAAAATCAATGTGTAAATACTCATATTCGGGAAAATCTCATATTCGCTCTGAAGTGCAAAATAGAAAAACTCGAGAACATAGGTCTTGGCGAGTAAATCCCGAGGTAAGGGCAATTGAACAATGTGTAAATACTATTCAACATATAACTAGACGGGAAAATCCTCATATTCGCTCTGAAGTGCAAAATAGAAAAACTCGAGGACATAGGTCTCGGAGAAAATCCCGAGGAAAGAGCAGTTGAACAATGTGTAAATACTGTTCACTAAAATCCTCATATTCGCTCTGAAGTGCAAAATAGAAAAACTCGAGAACATAGGTCTTGGCGAGTAAATCCCGAGGTAAGGGCAATTGAACAATGTGTAAATACTATTCAACATATAACTAGACAGGAAAATCCTCATATTCGCTCTGAAGTGCAAAATAGAAAAACTCGAGAACATAGGTCTTGGCGAGTAAAATCCCGAGGTAAGGAGCAATTGAACAATGTGTAAATACTATTCAACATATAACTAGACGGGAAAATCCTCATATTCGCTCTGAAGTGCAAAATAGAAAAACTCGAGAACATAGGTCTTGGAGAGAAAATCCCTAGGTAAGAGCAGTTGAACAATGTGTAAATACTATTCAACATATAACTAGACGGGAAAATCCAATATTCGCTCTGAAGTGCAAAGTAGAAAACTCGAGAACATAGGTCTTGGCGAGAGAAAATCCCGAGGTAAGAGGCAGTTGAACAATGTGTAAATACTATTCAACATATAACTAGACGGAAAATCCTCATATTCGCTCTGAAGTGCAAAAGTAGAAAAACTCGAGGACATAGGTCTTGGCAAGAAAATCCTTGGTAAAGGGCAATTGAACAATGTGTAAATACTATTCAACATATAACTAGACGGGAAAATCCCATATTCGCTCTGAAGTGCAAAGTAGAAAAACTCGAGAACATAGGTCTTGGCGAGAAAATCCCGAGGTAAGAGCAATTGAACAATGTGTAAATACTATTCAACATATAACTAGACGGAAAATCCTCATATTCGCTCTGAAGTGCAAAGTAGAAAACTCGAGAACATAGGTCTTGGCGAGTAAATCAGAGGTAAGGGCAATTGAACAATGTGTAAATACTATTCAACATATAACTAGACGGAAAATCCTCATATTCGCTCTGAAGTGCAAAATAGAAAAACTCGAGAACATAGGTCTTGGCGAGTAAATCCCGAGGTAAGGGCAATTGAACAATGTGTAAATACTATTCAACATATAACTAGACGGGAAAATCCTCATATTCGCTCTGAAGTGCAAAGTAGAAATACTCAGGACATAGGTCTCGTAGAAAAACTAAGGAAAGAGCAGCTGAGGTCTCGGAGACGAAAATCACTCCTCGAAAAGAAAAGTTGAGACATAGGTCTTGTGTAAATCCCGAGGTAAGGGCAATTGAACAATTCTATTCAACATATAACTAGACGGGAAAATCCGCATATTCGCTCTGAAGTGCAAAATAGAAAAACTCGAGAAAATAGGTCTTGGCGAAAATCCCGAGGTAAGAGCAATTGAACAATGTGTAAATACTATTCAACATATAACTAGACGGAAAATCCTCATATTCGCTCTGAAGTGCAAAGTAGAAAACTCGAGAACATAGGTCTCGAGAAATCCCGAGGTAAGGGCAATTGAACAATGTGTAAATACTATTCATCATATAACTAGACGGGAAAATCCTCATATTCGCTCTGAAGTGCAAAAAGAAAAACTTAGGTCTTGGCGAGTAAATCTAGGTAAGGGCAATTGAACAATAAATACTATTCAACATATAACTAGACGGGAAAATCCTCATATTCGCTCTGAAGTGCAAAGTAGAAAAACTCGAGAACATAGGTCTTGGAGAGAAATCCCGAGGTAAGAGCAATTGAACAATGTGTAAATACTATTCAACATATAACTAGACGGGAAAATCCTCATATTCGCTCTGAAGTGCAAAGTAGAAAAACTCGAGAACATAGGTCTTGGCGAGGGCAATTGAAAAAGGTCCTATTCAACATAGGTAGACGGGAAAATCAATTCGCTCTGAACAAAGTGAAAAACTACTATTCAGGTAAGAGCAGTTGAACAATGTGTAAATACTATTCAACATATAACTAGACGGAAAATCCTCATATTCGCTCTGAAGTGCAAAAATAGAAAACTCGAGAACATAGGTCTTGGCGAGTAAATCCCGAGGTAAGGGCAATTGAACAATGTGTAAATACTATTCAACATATAACTAGACGGGAAAAAATCCTCATATTCGCTCTGAAGTGCAAAGTAGAAAAACTCGAGGACATAGGTCTCTAGAGAAAATCCCGAGGTAAGAGCAATTGAACAATGTGTAAATACTATTCAACATATAACTAGACGGGAAAATCCTCATATTCGCTCTGAAGTGCAAAATAGAAAAACTCGAGAACACTAGGTCTTGGCGAGTAAATCCCGAGGTAAGAGCAATTGAACAATGTGTAAATACTATTCAACATATAACTAGACGGGAAAATCCCATATTCGCTCTGAAGTGCAAAGTAGAAAAACTCGAAAAACTAAATCCGAGGTAAAGAAATGTGTAAATACTATTCAACATAGGTCCTCATATTCGCTCTGAAGTGCAAAGTAGAAAACTCGAGGTAAAGGTAAGGGCCTTGAGGTAAAGGAGAACATAGGTCTGAAGGGCAATTGAACAATGTGTAAATACTATTCAACATATAACTAGACGGGAAAATCCTCATATTCGCTCTGAAGTGCAAAAAGACGGAGAAAAACTCGAGAACATAGGTCTTGGAGAGTAAATCCCAAGGTAAGGGCAATTGAACATAAATACTATTCAACATATAACTAGACGGGAAAATCCTCATATTCGCTCTGAAGTGCAAAGTAGAAAACTCGAGGACATAGGTCTCGGAGAGAAATCCCGAGGAAAGAGCAGTTGATCAATGTGTAAATACTGTTCAACATATAACTAGACGGGAAAATCCTCATATTCGCTCTGAAGTGCAAAATAGAAAAACTCGAGAACATAGGTCTTGGCGAGAAATCCCGAGGTAAAGGGCAATTGAACAATGTGTAAATACTATTCAACATATAACTAGACGGGAAAATCCCATATTCGCTCTGAAGTGCAAAGTAGAAAAACTCGAGAACATAGGTCTTGGCGAGTAAATCCCGAGGTAAGGGCAATTGAACAATGTGTAAATACTATTCAACATATAACTAGACGGAAAATCCTCATAT
>NW_026092965.1:0-2216 GCF_024586455.1 Bactrocera neohumeralis | reverse complement strand
AATGCACCCTTATTTATGTCAACTTCGAAGATGAGATTTAGGGCAACTCTATAAATGCACTGCCGTTATGGCTTTATGTCAACTTCAGTAAGATGAAGAAGGTTAATTTTAATATGTTAAATTAGTGTATTAGAAAAATCGACTTTATACCTGAATATAAGATTGTCGAATTCTTCCAAATGCACTGCCGTTATGACTTTATGTCAACTTCAGTAAAATGAAGAAGGTTAAATTTACTTAAATGTTTGATGTTAATGATTTTAAGCAACTCAATATCGACTGCTAAATGTGTATATACAAGAAAATCGACTTTATACCTGAATATAAGATTGTCGAATTCTTATAAATGCACTGCCGTTATGGCTTTATGTCAACTTCAGTAAGATGAAGAAGGTTAATTAACTTAAATGTTTGATGTTAATGATTTTAAGCAACTCAATATCGACTACTAAATGTGTATATACAAGAAAATCGACTTTATACCTAAATATAAGATTGTCGAATTCTTCCAAATGCACTGCCGTTATGGCTTTATGTCAACTTCAGCAATATGATGAAAGTTAATTACCTTAAATAATTGATGTTAATGATTTGAAGCAACTCAATATCGACTGCTAAATGTGTATATACAAGAAAATCGACTTTATACCTCAATATAAGATTGTCGAATTCTTATAAATGCACTGCCGTTATGGCTTTATGTCAACTTCAGTAAGATGAAGAAGGTTAATTAACTTAAATATTTAAATTAATGATTTAAAGCAACTCAATATCGACTGCTAAATGTGTATATACAAGAAAATCGACTTTATACCTGAATATAAGATTGTCGAATTCTTCCAAATGCACTGCCGTTATGGCTTTATGTCAACTTCAGTAAAATGAAGAAGGTTAATTAACTTAAATGTTTGATGTTAATGATTTTAAGCAACTCAATATCGACTGCTAAATGTGTATATACAAGAAAATCGACTTTATACCTGAATATAAGATTGTCGAATTCTTCCAAATGCACTGCCGTTATGGCTTTATGTCAACTTCAGTAAGATGAAGAAGGTTAATTAACTTAAATATGATAAATTAGTGATTTAGGGCAACTCTATATCGACTACTAAATGTGTATATACAAGAAAACCGACTTTATACCTAAATATAAGATTGTCGAATTCTTCCAAATGCACTGCCGTTATGGCTTTATGTCAACTTCAGTAAAATGAAGAAAGTTAATTAATTAACTTAAATGTTTGATGTTAATGATTTTAAGCAACTCAATATCGACTACTAAATGTGTATATACAAGAAAATCGACTTTATACCTGAATATAAGATTGTCGAATTCTTCCAAATGCACTGCCGTTATGGCTTTATGTCAACTTCAGTAAAATGAAGAAAGTTAATTAACTTAAATATTTGATGTTAATGATTTTCAGCAACTCAATATCGACTGCAAGATGTGTATATACAAGAAAATCGACTTTATACCTGAATATAAGATTGTCGAATTCTTCCAAATGCACTGCCGTTATGGCTTTATGTCAACTTCAGTAAGATGAAGAAGGTTAATTAACTTAAGTATGTTAAATTAGTGATTTAGGGCAACTCAATATCGACCACTAAATGTGTATATACAAGAAAATCGACTTTATACCTAAATATAAGATTGTCGAATTCTTCAAAATGCACTGCCGTTATGGCTTTATGTCAACTTCAGCAATATGAAGAAAGTTAATTACCTTAAATAATTGATGTTAATGATTTAAAGCAACTCAATATCGACTGCTAAATGTGTATATGCAAGAAAATCGACTTTATACCTGAATATAAGATTGTCGAATTCTTATAAATGCACTGCCGTTATGACTTTATGTCAACTTCAGTAAAATGAAGAAGGTTAATTTACTTAAATGTTTGCTGTTAATGATTTTAAGCAACTCAATATCGACTGCTAAATGTGTATATGCAAGAAAATCGACTTTATACCTGAATATAGGATTGTCGAATTCTTATAAATGCACTGCCGTTATGGCTCTATGTCAACTTCAGTAAGATGAAGAAGGTTAATTAACTTAAATGTTTGATGTTAATGATTTTAAGCAACTCAATATCGACTACTAAATGTGTATATACAAGAAAATCGACTTTATACCTAAATATAAGATTGTCGAATTCTTCCAAATGCACTGCCGTTATGGCTTTATGTCAACTTCAGCAATATG
>NW_026092964.1:0-6507 GCF_024586455.1 Bactrocera neohumeralis | reverse complement strand
TAATATGTATGTTCCAAAAAATCGATTCAACAACTTAATATAAGATTGTAAGTTGCTCCAAATACACTGTCGCTATCGCTATAGAACAACTCTATGACAACTCCAATAACATCAAAACGGCGAGTTAGCATAAATATGTAAAGTTCAAATTTTTACGCAACTTGATATCGATTGCATAATGTGTATGTATCAAAAAATCGATTATACACCTTAATTTAAGATTGTGAAATTGTTCCAAATACATTGTCGCTATGGCTATACGACAACTCTATGACAACTCCAATAACATCAAAACGGCTAATTTGCATAAATATGTAAAGTTCATATTTTTACGCTACCTGATATCGATTGCATATTGTGTATGTATCAAAAAATCGATTCTACACCTTAATATAAGATTGTGAAATTGCTCCAAATACACTGTCGCTATGGCTATACGACAACTCTATTAAAGCTCCAAAAACATCAAAACGGCTAATTAACAGAAATATGTAAAGTTCATATTTTTACGCATCTTGATATCGATTGCTCAATGTGTATGTATGTATTAAAAAATCAATTCTACACCTTAATTTAGGATTGCTAAATTGTTCCAAATACATTGTCGCTATTGCTATAGGACAACTCTATGACAACTCCAATAACATCAAAACGGCTAATTTGCATAAATATGTAAAGTTCATATTTTTACGCAACTTGATATCGATTGCATAATATGTATGTACCAAAAATCAATTTTACATCTTAATTTAAGATTGTAAAATTGTTCCAAATACACTGTCGCTATTGCTATAGAACAACTCTATGACAACTCCAATAACATCAAAACGGCTAATTTGCATAAATATGTAAAGTTCATATTTTTACGCATCTTGATATCGATTGCATAATATGTATGTACCAAAAAATCGATTCTACACCTTAATTTAAGATTGTAAAGTTGTTCCAAATACACTGTCGCTATTGCTCTAGAACAACTCTATGACAACTCCAATTAAAATCAAAACGGCTAGTTAGCATAAATATGTAACACATTTTTACGCATCTTGATATCGATTGCTTAATGTGTATGTATCAAAAAATCGATTCTACACTTTAATATAAGATTGTAAAATTGTTCCAAATACACTATCGCTTATTGCTATAGACAACTCTATGACAACTCAATAACATCAAAACGGCTAATTTGCATAAATATGTATAGTTCATATTTTTACGAACTTGATATCGATTGCATAATATGTATGTACCAAAAGATCAATTTTACATCTTAATTTAAGATTGATAAATTGTTCCAAATACACTGTCGCTATTGCTATAGAACAACTCTATGACAACTCCAATAACATCAAAACGGCAAATTTGCATAAATATGTAAAGTTCATATTTTTACGCATCTTGATATCGATTGCATAATATGTATGTACCAAAAAATCAATTTTACATCTTAATTTAAGATTGTAAAATTGTTCCAAATACACTGTCGCTATTGCTATAGAACAACTCTATGACAACTCCAATAACATCAAAACGGCTAATTAGCATAAATATGTAAAGTTCATATTTTTACGCATCTTGATATCGATTGCATATTGTGTATGTATCAAAAAATCGATTCTACACCTTAATATAAGATTGTGAAATTGCGCCAAATACACTGTCGCTATTGCTATACGACAACTCTATGACAACTCCAATAACATCAAAACGGCGAGTTAGCATAAATATGTAAAGTTCATATTTTTACGCAACTTGATATCGATTGCTTAATGTGTATGTATCGAAAAATCGATTCTACACCTTAACTTAAGATTGTGAAATTGCTCCAAAGACACTGTCGTTATGGCTATACGACAACTCTATGAAACTCCAATAACATCAAAACGGCTAATTAACAGAAATATGTAAAGTTTATATTTTTACGCATCTTGATATCGATTGCTTTATGTGTATGTATGTATTAAAAAATCAATTCTACACCTTAATTTAGGATAGTTAAATTGTTCCAAATACATTGTCGCTATTGCTATAGGACAACTCCAATAACATCAAAACGGCTATTTTGCATAAATATGTAAAGTTCATATTTTTACGCATCTTGATATCGATTGCATAATATGTATGTACCAAAAAATCAATTCTACACCTTAATTTAAGATTGCAAAGTTGTTCCAAATACACTGTCGCTATTGCTATAGGGCAACTCTATGACAACTCCAATAACATCAAAACGGCTAATTTGCATAAATATGTAAAGTTCATATTTTTACGCATCTTGATATCGATTGCTTAATGTGTATGTATGTATTAAAAAATCAATTCTACACCTTAATTTAGGATAGTTAAATTGTTCCAAATACATTGTCGCTATTGCTATAGGACAACTCTATGAAAACTCCAATAACATCAAAACGGCTAATTAGCAAAAATATGTGAAGTTCATATTTTTACGCTACCTGATATCGATTGCTTAATGTGTACGTATGTATAAAAAATCAATTCTACACCTTACTTTAGGATTGTTAGATTGTTCCAAATACATTGTCGCTATTGCTATAGGACAACTCTATGACAACTCCAATAACATCAAAACGTCTAATTAGCATAAATATGTAAAGTTCATATTTTTACGCATCTTGATATCGATTGCTTAATGTGTATGTATCAAAAAATCAATTCTACACCTTAATTTAGGATTGTTAAAATGTTCCAAATACATTGTCGCTATTGCTATAGGACAACTCTATGACAACTCCAATAACATCAAAACGGCTAATTAGCAAAAATATGTGAAGTTCATATTTTTACGCTACCTGATATCGATTGCTTAATGTGTGTGTATGTATAAAAAATCAATTCTACACCTTACTTAAGGATTGTTAGATGGTTACAAATACATTGTCGCTATTGCTATAGGACAACTCTATGACAACTCCAATAACATCAAAACGGCTAGTTAGCATAAATATGTAAAGTTCATATTTTTACGCATCTTGATATCGATTGCATAATATGTATGTACCAAAAAATCGATTCTACACCTTAATATAAGATTGTGAAATTGCGCCAAATACACTGTCGCTATGGCTATACGACAACTCCAATAACATCAAAACGGCGAGTTAGCATAAATATGTAAAGTTCATATTTTTACGCAACTTAATATCGATTGCTTAGTGTGACTGTATCGAAAAATCGATTATACACCTTAACTTAAGATTGTAAAGTTGTTCCAAATACATTGTCGCTATTGCTATAGAACAACTCTATGACAACTACAATAACATCAAAACGGCTAATTTGCCTAAATATGTAAAGTTCATATTTTTACGCATCTTGATATCGATTGCATAATATGTATGTACTCGAAAATCAATTTTACATATTAATTTAAGATTGTAAAATTGTTCCAAATACACTGTCGCTTTTGCTATAGAACAACTCTATGACAACTCCAATAACATCAAAACGGCAAATTTGCATAAATATGTAAAGTTCATATTTTTACGCATCTTGATATCGATTGCATAATATGTATGTTCCAAAAAATCGATTCAACAACTTAATATAAGATTGTAAGTTGCTCCAAATGTTCCAAATACACTGTCGCTATTGCTATAGACAACTCTATGACAACTCCAATAACATCAAAACGGCTAATTAGCATAAATATGTAAAGTTCATATTTTTACGCATCTTGATATCGATTGCATAATGTGTATGTATCAAAAAATCCATCCTACACCTTAATATAAGTTTGTGAAATTGTTCCACATACACTGTCGCTATTGCTATACGACAACTCTATGACAACTCCAATAACATCAAAACGGCTAATTAGCATAAATATGTAAAGTTCATATTTTTACGCATCTTGATATCGATTGCTTAATGTGTATGTATGTATTCAAAAATCAATTCTACACCTTAATTTAGGATTGTAAATTGTTCCAAATACATTGTCGCTATTGCTATAGGACAACTCTATGACAACTGCAATAACATCAAAACGGCTAGTTTGCATAAATATGTAAAGTTCATATTTTACGCATCTTGATATCGATTGCATAATATGTATGTACCAAAAAATCAATTTTACATCTTAATTTAAGATTGTAAAGTTGTTCCAAATACACTGTCGCTATTGCTATAGAACAACTCTATGACAACTCCAATAACATCAAAACGGCTAATTTGCATAAATATGTAAAGTTCATATTTTTACGCATCTTGATATCGATTGCATTATATGTATGTACCAAAAAATCGATTTTACATCTTAATTTAAGATTGTAAAATTGTTCCAAATACACTGTCGCTATTGCTATAGAACAACTCTATGACAACTCCAATAACATCAAAACGGCTAATTAGCATAAATATGTAAAGTTCATATTTTTACGCAACTTGATATCGATTGCATATAATGTGTATGTATCAAAAAATCGATTCTACACCTTAATATAAGATTGTGAAATTGCTCCAAATACACTGTCGCTATGCTATACGACAACTCTATGACAACTCCAATAACATCAAAACGGCTAATTAGCATAAATATGTAAAGTTCATATTTACAAGCAATTTGATATCGATTGCTTAATGTGTATGTATCTAAAAATCAATTTTACACCTGTAATTTAAGATTGTTAAATTGTTCCAAATACACTGTCGCTATTGGCTATACGACAACTCTATGACAACTCCAATAACATCAAAACGGCTAGTTAGCATAAATATGTAAAGTTCATATTTTTACGCATCTTGATATCATTGCTTAATGTGTGTGTACTAAAAAATTGTTTCTACACCTTAATATAAGATTGTGAAATTGCTCCAAATACACTGTCGTTATGGCTATACGACAACTCTATGAAAGCTCCAATAACATCAAAACGGCTAATTAACATAAATATGTAAAGTTCATATTCTTACGTATCTTGGTATCGATTGCATAATGTGTATGTACTAAAAAATCGATTCTACATCTTAATTTAAGATTGTAAAATTGTTCCAAATACACTGTCGCTATATCTATAGAACAACTCTATGACAACTCCAATAACATCAAAACGGCTAATTAGCATAAATATGTAAAGTTCATATTTTTACGCTTTATATCGATTGCAAATGTGTATGTATCAAAAAATCGATTCTACACCTTAATTTAAGATTGTGAATGTTCTAAAAATTATCGATCTATGACAACTCCAATAACATCAAAACGGCTAATTAGCATTATGTAAAGTTCATATTTTTACGCAACTTGATATCGATTGCTTAATGTGTATGTATCAAAAAATCGATTCTACACCTTAATTTAAGATTGTTAAATTGTTCCAAATACACTGTCGCTATTGCTATAGAACAACTCTATGACAACTCCAACATCAAAACGGCTAATTAACAGAAATATGTAAAGTTCATATTTTTACGCATCTTGATATCGATTGCTTATTGTGTATGTACTAAAAAATCGTTTACAGGGCTATACAACTCTAAAAAACTCCAATAACATCAAAACGGCTAATTTGCATAAATATGTAAAGTTCATATTTTTACGCACCTTGATATCGATTGCATAATATGTATGTACCAAAAAAATCAATTTTACGTCTTAATTTAAGATTGTAAAATTGTTTTAAATACACTGTCGCTATTGATATAGGACAACTCTATGACAACTCCAATAACATCAAAACGGCTAATTAGCAAAAGTATGTAAAGTTCATATTTTTACGCAACTTGATATCGATTGCATAATGTGTATGTATCAAAATCTCGATTCTACTCCTTAATATAAGATTGTGAAATTGTTCCAAATACACTGTCGCTATTGCTATAGAACAACTCTATGACAACTCCAATAACATCAAAACGGCTAATTAACAGAAATATGTAAAGTTCATATTTTTACGCATCTTGATATCGATTGCTTAATGTGTGTGTACTAAAAAATCGATTCTACATCTTAATATAAGATTGTTAAATTGTTCCAAATACACTGTCGCTATTGCTATACGACAACTCTATGACAACTCCAATAACATCAAAACGGCTAATTAACAGAAATATGTAAAGTTCATATTTTTACGCAACTTGATATCGATTGCTTAATGTGTATGTACAAAAAAATCAATTCTACACCTTAATTAAGATTGTTAAATGTTTCCAAATACACTGTCGCTATTGCTATAGGGCAACTCTATGACAACTCCCATAACTTCAAAAAGGGTAATTAGCAAAAATATGTAAAGTTCATATTTTTACGCAACTTGATATCGATTGCTTAATGTGTATGTACAAAAAATCGATTCTACACCTTAATATTAGATTGTGAAATTGATCCAAATACATTGTCGCTATTGCTATAGGACAACTCTATGACAACTCCAATAACATCAAAACGGCTATTTTGCATAAATATGTAAAGTTCATATTTTACGCATCTTGATATCGATTGCATAATATGTATGTACCAAAAAATCAATTTTACATTATAATTTA
>NW_026092963.1:0-5297 GCF_024586455.1 Bactrocera neohumeralis | reverse complement strand
AGATGGGGAAAGGGATAACTTAATGAATTAATAATTTAAAACAACTCAATATCGATTGCTGTTATATCAAAAAAAAATCATTTATTTAAAATGGGTTGGGGGAATTCTTAAATGCCGGAGGGTTTTATTTATTTCACAAAGATAAAGGGGTTAATTAACAAAATATTTAAACAAGGGGTTTGAAGCAACAAATAAATTTCAAAAAAAATGACATAGCTAAATTTAAAGTTTTGGGAATTTGAAAAATGAAAAGGTTTATCTTTTTTCAACTTCATATGAAAAAGAAGGTTAAAAATTAAAATTTAAAACTAATGGTTAAAGGAACTCAAATGATTAAAAAAACGTTATAAAAAAAAAACGATTTTTTTCCTAAATGGGAGGAATTTTCCAAATCCCCGGCTTTTGGCTTTTTTAACTTCGAAGATAAAAAAATTTATTAACTTAAATATTTTAAAATAAGGGTTTGGCAATAAATTTGATTGTTTAAATGAAATTTAAAAAAAATCGACTTTATATCTAAATTGGTTTTGATTTGTGTCAAATTCAGGAGTTATGACTTCCGAGTAAGAAGGTTGATTAACTCAAATATGTTAAAGTAATGATTTAAAGCAACTCCAGTAAGATGATTTAATTAACTTAAATAAGTGAAGAAAATATTTTGAAACAACTCAATATCGATTGCTAAATGAGTATACACAAGAAAATCGACTTTATACCTAAATATAGGATTGTGGAATTCTTCCAAATGCACTGCCGTTATGGCTTTATGTTAACTTCAGTAAGATGAAGAAGGTTTATTAACTTAAATATGTTTAAACTAATGGTTTGAAGCAACTCAATATCGATTGCTAAATGAGTATACACAAGAAAATCGACTTTATACCTAAATATAGGATTGTGGAATTCTTCCAAATGCACTGCCGTTATGGCTTTATGTTAACTTCAGTAAGATGAAGAAGGTTAATTAACTTAAATATGTTAAACTAATGGTTTGAAGCAACTCAATATCGATTGCTAAATGTGTATATACAAGAAAATCGACTTTATATCTAAATATAGGATTGTGGAATTCTTCCAAATGCACTGCCTCTATGGCTTTATGTCCACTTCAGTAAGATGAAGAAGGTTAATTAACTTAAATATGTTAAACTAATGGTTTGAAGCAACTCAATATCGATTGCTTAATGTGTATATACAAGAAAATCGACTTTATATCTAAATATAGGATTGTGGAATTCTTCCAAATACACTGCCGTTATGGCTTTATGTCCACTTCAGTAAGATGAAGAATTTTAATTAACTAAAATAAGTGAATGTTAATAATTTGAAGCAACTCAGTATCGATTGCTAAATGTGTGTATGCAAGAAAATCGACTTTACACCTTAAACTAATGGTTTGAAGCAACTCAATATCGATTGCTAAACGAGTATACACAAGAAAATCGACTTTATACCTAAATATAGGATTGTGGAATTCTTCCAAATGCACTGCCGTTATGGCTTTATGTCAACTTCAGTAAGATGAAGAAGGTTAATTAACTTAAATATGTTAAACTAAATAATTTGAAGCAACTCAATATCGATTGCTAAATGTGTATATACAAGAAAATCGACTTTATACCTAAATATAAGATTGTGGAATTCTTCCAAATGCACTGCCGTTATGGCTTTATGTCAACTTCAGTAAGATGAAGAAGGTTTAATTAACTTAAATATGTTAAACTAATGGTTTGAAGCAACTCAATATCGATTCCTTAATGTGTACATACAAAAAAATCGACTTTATACCTAAATATAAGATTGTGGAATTCTTCCAAATGCACTGCCGTTATGGCTTTATGTCCACTTCAGTAAGATGAAGAATTAACTTAAATAAGTAAGTAAATAATTTGAAGTCAACTCAATATCGATTGCTAAATTTGTATATACAAGAAAATCGAATATATACCTAAACTTAAGATTGTGGAATTCTTCCACATTTACTGCCGTTATGGCTAACTAATGATTTGAAGCAACTCAATATCGATTGCTAAATGTGAATACACAAGAAAATCGACTTTATACCTAAATATAAGATTGTGGAATTCTTCCAAATGCACTGCCGTTATGGCTTTATGTCCACTTCAGTAAGATGAAGAAGGTTAATTAACTTAAATATGTTAAACTAATGGTTTGAAGCAACACAATATCGATTGCTAAATGAGTATATACAAGAAAATCGACTTTATACCTAAATATAAGATTGTGGAATTCTTCCAAATGCACTGCCGTTATGGCTTTATGTCAACTTCAGTAAGATGAAGAAGGTTAATTAACTTAAATATGTTAAACTAATGGTTTGAAGCAACTCAATATCGATTGCTAAATGAGTATATACAAGAAAATCGACTTTATATCTAAATATTAGATTGTGGAATTCTTCCAAATGCACTGCCGTTATGGCTTTATGTCAACTTCAGTAAGATGAGGAAGGTTAATTAACTTAAATATGTTAAATTAATGAACTTGGGCAACTCAATATCGATTGCTAAATGTGTATATACAAGAAAATCGACTTTATACCTTAAATATAAGATTGTGAAATTCTTCCAAATGCACCGCCGTTATGGCTTTATGTCAACTTCAGTAATATGAAGAAGGTTAATTAACTTAAATAAGTGAAGTAAATAATTTGAAGCAACTCAATATCGATTGCTAAATGTGTATATACAAGAAAATCGACTTTATACCTTAACATAAGATTGTGAAATTCTTCCAAATGCACTGCCGTTATGGCTTTATGTCCACTTCAGTAAGATGAAGAAGGTAAATTAACTTAAATATGTTAAATTAATTAATTAATTATATACAAGAAAATCGACTTTATACTTAAATATAAGATTGTCGAATTCTTCCAAATGCACTGCTGTTATGGCTTTATGTCAACTTCAGTAAGATGAAGAATGTTAATTAACTTAAATAAGTGAAGTAAATGATTTGAAGCAACTCAATATCGATTGCTAAATGTGTATATACAAGAAAATCGACTTTATATCTAAATATAGGATTGTGGAATTCTTCCAAATGCACTGTCGTTATGGCTTTATGTCAACTTCAGTAAGATAAAGAAGGTTAATTAACTTAAATATGTTAAACTAATGCTTTGAAGCAACTCAATATCGATTGTAAATGTGTATATACAAGAAAATCGACTTTATATCTAAATATAAGATTGTGGAATTCTTCCAAATGCACTGCCGTTATGGCTTTATGTCCACTTCAGTAAGATAAAGAAGGTTAATTAACTTAAATAAGAGAAGTAATGGACTTGAATCAACTCAATATCGATGACTAGATGTGTATATACAAGAAAATCGACATTATACTTTAATATAAGATTGTGAAATTCTTCCAAATGCACTGCCGTTATGGCTTTATATCCACTTCAGTAAGATGAAGAATATTAAAACTTAGAAGCAACTCAATATCGATTGCTAAATGTGTATATACAAGAAAATCGACTTTATATCTAAATATAAGATTGTCGAATTCTTCCAAATGCGCCGTCGTTATGGCCTTATGTCAACTTCAGTAAGATGAAGAAGGTTAATTAACTTAAATATGTTAAATTAATGATTTGAAGCAACCCAAAATCGATTTCTAAATGTATATATACAAGCAAATCGACTTTATATCTTAATATAAGATTGTGGAATTCTTCCAAATGCACTGCCGTTATGGCTTTATGTCCACTTCAGTAAGATGAAAAAGGTTAATTAACTTAAATAAGTGAAGTAAATAATTTAAAGCAACTCAATATCGACTGCTAAATGTGTATATACAAGAAAATCGACTTTTAAATTATTTATTTATTTATTTATTTATAATAATTCATATAACAAAAAGAGTTTTATTATATAAATACATAAACGCAGCACTGGCTACGAGGCCTTCAGCTGTCTTGTAATTATAACTAGGTGAAAAATTCTAATTGCTAAGGGTTAGTAAAGATGTAATTTGCTTAAATATATTTTAACAAATCGTTGGTTTTAAAAATCTATACAATCATCACGTTTTTTCTGAAGGTTCACTTAGTAGTTTTATGAGATCAATGTTGCCAGAGTTGTGGGCTGTTGGGTGAAGCATCGGACAGAGTGTGAGTAAGTGTTTGATAGTAGCGGTGTCCTCGCAAAAGGGGCAAATGGATGGGCTTTTTCCCGATAGTAAGTGGGCGTGTGTTATGATAGTGTGTCCAATCCTTAATCGAGTATATGTCTTCATTGCGCTAGTTGGAACTGCTGACGAGTAGATTATACGATTTCTGGCTGGGTTTATGACCGCGTAGTGATGTTTAAATGTTTTCCATTCGCTTGCGTTTTTTGATGCCTTTTGTGCTTAATAAGGTTAAGAATGTCTTGCTTGGATGAGACGTAGTATGTTAAGGCAGGAGTCCTGGCTACATTTTTCGCAGCGAGGTCTGCAAAGTGGTTGCCTGTAATACCCGCATGGCCAGGGATCCACATTACTTGGATTTTCTGAGGGGCACCAATGACCGCGTCTCTGATAACTTCTATTATGGGATTGCGATTGGAAGGAGACGTTATTGCAGACATACACGATTTGCTGTCTGTACAGATGAGGAACTTTCCTTTAGTCAGCATGAAGGATAGCAGATCCTTCAGCGGTAAATACAGAGGCCGTTGAGGGAAGAAGCCAATTGCAAATAATTTCTCCTGTGGCAGTGACAACTGCTAACGAAGTGGAATCGGTGGACTTGGAGCCATCCGTAAACAATAACTTCCAGCCATTATTTGTGTAATTAGATTCCAGTTCAGCAAAGGTTTGTTGAAAGACTTCGTTTGGTGTGTTTTGCTTGGACAAAAACATAACCTTATTCTGTAGTATTTTATCATTGATCAGACAGGGAGGATGTCGAGTGGTGAATTTGCGTGTTGCGTTACGTGAAATATTATTTTCTGCAGCGAAACTTAAGCATCTCGAAATAGCCGATTGTATTCTTGGAATTTTTCTTTTTTTCGTGGCATGCGTGATAGTTGTATTAAGTAATGGGTTGGTGTTCTCAGCCGTTTTCGCAAGAATTTGAAGCGAAGAACCTATAATTTTATTTTGAATAGTTGGTAAACCAGATTCAGCCATTATCGTTTTTTATTGGCGAGGTTGGAAAGGCCCGGAGACTTCGCCGTATTGCGCAATGGTAAGGTGCATTTAAAAGGTTGATACTGCTTTTGGAGTAATTGCCATAGATGGGGAGCCCATAATCTATTCTTGAATTTAGCAAAGCTCTGACAACATTGACT
>NW_026092962.1:0-4023 GCF_024586455.1 Bactrocera neohumeralis | reverse complement strand
TGTTATTGAGTTGCAGAGTTGTCCCATAAATAGGACGTGTATTTGGAACTTTTTTAAAATTTAAATTGGGAGAATATTTTTTTAAATCCAAAAAATCGATATCGTTGCGAAAAAATATGAACTTTAATTTTAAATAGCCTTTTGATGTTATTATTGTTTTGATTTTCCATAAAAAGCGACAGTGTATTGAACAAAAAACCGAAATTAAAGGGGAATTGTTTTTTTGGAAACCCCAATTATGCATTTTTCGGTTGCATAAAATATTAACTTTAATTTCGTTAATTAGCCTTTTTAATGTTTTTGGGAGTTGTCAGGGATTGACGGACCCAAAAAAGGGTTTTTGGATAAATTTTCACAATGTTATTTTGGGTAGAATCGTTTTTTTGTACAAACTTAAAAATGATACGTTGCAAAATATAAACCCATATTTATGCTAACCCCCGTTTGATGTTATTGGAGTTGTAAAGATTTTTCCCAAGCATAACGCAGTGTTTTTGGGGACAATTTAACAACCCAATTAAGGTGTGAATGATTTTGGACATACCAAAAGAACATATCAAGTTGCGTAAAATAGAATTTAAATTTTAGCAACACCCGTTTTATGTTAGGTTTTAAAGGGAACCTATAATAGCGAAGTGAAGGGAAAAATTAAATTAAAAGGGTTTAGAATGATTTTTGGTACATAAAATTTAAAGAACGATATGTTGCAAAATATGAACTTACATTTTTTGCAATACGTTTTGATGTTATTGAGTTTAGAGTTCCAAAAGAAAAAGGAAGTTTTTTAAAATTTTTCAAAAATTAATTTTTTTTTAATCAAATATCGAACTTTTAAAAATATTTTTATAACTACCTTTTAATGTTATTGGAGTTGTTTTCCTAAGCAAAAGGACATTTATTTGCCTTTAAATTTTAATTTTAAAGGGGGTAGAATGATTTTTGGTAAAAACACATTATAAAGAACATTTTAAAAAAATAGAATTTTAATATTTAAAAATTTCCTTTTGATGGGATTTTTCAAGAGTTCCCCCATACAAAAACATTATTTGCAATTTTCCCGAAATTAAGGTAAAAAAACTTTTTTAAAAATACGGCGAAAAATTTTTTCTTTTTAATTAGCCGTTTTTGTTTTTGGAGTTGTCAAAGTGCTTATAGCAAAGGAAGTGTTTTTGGGAAACAATTTAAAAACTTAAAAAGGTGAGAATGTTTTTTTGTACAACACTTAAAATCGATAAAAGTTGCTAAAAAATATGAACTTAATATTTTGCAATTTCCCTTTTTTGATGTTATTGGGAGTTTTAAGGGGTTTTATACCAAACAAATGTTTTTTGGAAATTTTTTTCAATTTTAATTGGGGGAATATTTTTGGTACCACATTAAATCGATACGGTTGGTAAAAAATGAACTTAATATTTTTTTTTAAACCCCGTTTTGATGTTTTTGGGATTTTTCAGATTTCCCCTTAGAAATACACATTATAAAAACAAAGCTAAAAAAAGGGTTGAATATTTTTGAAAAAATTTTAAAACCGTTTTGCTTGTTAATTTTTGAAATTTTTTTAAAGAAGATTTGTCCATAGCAATGACATGTTTTTGGGAAAATTTAAAACAAATTTAAAGGGTTTAAATTGATTTTTTGGTACATTACATTATGCCGATATCTGGTTGAAAAAATTAATTTTAATATTTCTTTAATTACGTTTTAATGTTTTTGGGAGTTGTCAGGGAGTTGAGGGGCCCAAAGGGAATTGTATTTGGATAACCCCCAAAATGTTATTTTAAAGGTGTAGAATCGTTTTTTGGACAAACAATTACAACGATCCCAAAGTTGCAAAATATGAACTTTACATATTTATGTAACTCCCCTTTTTGATGTTTTGGATTTTTTGAGGTCCTACAGCAATACGACAGGTATTTGGAACGACTTCACAACCCTACATTAATGTGTAGAATCGATTTTTGATACATACACATTAAGGAACGATATCGATGCGTAAAAATATGAACTTTAATTTTTTTGCAATTAGCCTTTTGATGTTATTGGGTTTTGCAGTTGTCCTAAGCAATAGGAAGTGAGGAAAAATTTTCAAAAATTTTAAGGTAGAATCGTTTTTTAATACATACAAATTAAGAACGATATCGGGGTAAAATATGAACTTAATATTTATCAACAGGTTTTTTTTTGGGGGTAATTGTCCATAGCAAAGCGACAGTGTATTGATTTTTTGGTTAAATAATTATAAAAAAAAAAAAATAGAATTTTACATTTTATGCTAACCAGCTTTTTTAATTTTATTGGTTGTTAGAGTTGCCCTCACACAAAGGACAGGGGGTTTTGGGAGCAATTTAAAATTTTTTTTAAAAGGTGTAAACGGTTTTTGATAATACATTAAGTAATCGATATCAAGTTGCAAAAATATGAATTTTTAAAATTTTTTGCAATGGTTTTATTTTTGATTTGTCAAAGTTGTCCATAGCAATGACAGTGTATTTGGGACAATTTAAAACCCCGGAAAAAGGAGAATTGTTTTTTTTGGAATAAAATTATGCAGTCGATATCGGGTTGCAAAAAATATTAACTTTCTTTTTCGTTAATTAGCCTTTTTAAGTTATTGAGTTGTCATGATTGACGTTTTCCCCCGACATTTTTATTAATTTCAAATTTTTTTAAAGGGGAAATCGTTTTTTTGGACAAAACATTAAGCAATCGATCCCAAGTTAAGAATATGAACTTTAATTTTTTTTAACTCGCCGTTTTGATGTTTTTGAGGGGTCCAGAGTTTGCCCTATAATACGGAAACGTATTTAACTTTTTTTGAATTTTAAAATTAAAGTGTAGAATTGTTTTTTGGTACATACACATTTGCAATCGATATCAGGTGGGTAAAAAATGAACTTTAAATTTTTTTGTAATTATCCGTTTTGATGTTTTTGGGGAGTTTCATGGGTTTTCCTATACGCATAAAATTACAACGATATAGGAAGGAAAAATATATTTGGAAATATTTTTGTAATTAGCCGTTTTTTGTTTTTGGGACTAATTTTTCCCAGCAATAGGACGGGTTTTTGGGAAACAATTTAACAATTTTAAAATTTAAAGGGAATTTTTTTTTGGTACATACACATTAGAATCGATAAAAGTTGCAAAAATAGAACTTAATATTTTGTAATACCTTTTGATGTTTTGGGAGTTGTAAAGGTTTCCCATAAAAACAATTACAACAAAATCAGGTTGCTAAAAATATAAACTTTACACATTTATGCTAATTAGCCGTTTTGAAGTTATTGGAGTTGTCATAGAGTTGTCGTATAGTCATAATGACAGTGTATTTGGAACAACTTTATAATCTTAAATTAAGGCGTAAAATCGATTTTTGAATACATATACATTAAGCAATTGATAACAAGTTGCGTAAAAGTATAAACTTTACATATTTATTTCATTAGCGTTTTGATGTTATTGGAGTTGTCATAAAGTTGCCCTATAGCAATAGCGACAGTGTATTTGGAAAAATTTTACAATCTTAAATTAAGGTGTTGAATCGAGTTTTTGATACATACACATTAAGCAATCGATATAAAGTTTAAAATATGAATTTTTACATTTTATGAAATCCGTTTTGATTTATTGAGTTTCATAAGTTTCGTATGCCAAAACGACGTGTTTTGGGCAATTTACAATCTTTTAAGGTGAGAATGTTTTTTTGTACAACACAAAAGAATCGATACAAGTTGCGTAAAAATGAATTTTCATATTTATGCAAATTTTGCCGTTTTGAGTTTTTGGGGTTGTCAAGGTTGTCCTAACAATAGCGACGTGTATTTGGAAAAATTTTTTTAAAATCAAAATTAAGGGAAAAATGATTTTGTAACACTTAAGTAATCATATAAGTTGCGAAAAAAAGAACTTTACATTTTATGCTAACTAGCGTTTTGATGTTTTGGAGTTTTAGGTTGTCCTATAGCAATAGCGATTGTATTTGGAAAATTTCAACCCAAAATTAAGGTGTGAATTTTTTTTGGT
>NW_026092961.1:0-5283 GCF_024586455.1 Bactrocera neohumeralis | reverse complement strand
ACTTTACATATTTATGCTAATTACCCTTTTTGATGTTATGGGAGTTGTCATAGAGTTGTCCTATAGCAATAGCGACAGTGTATTTGGAACAATTTTACAATCTTAAATTAAGATGTAAAATTGATTTTTTGTACATACATATTATGCAATCGATATCAAGATGCGTAAAAATATGAACTTTACATATTTATGCAAATTAGCCGTTTTGATGCTATTGGAGTTGTCACAGAGTTGTTCTATAGCAATAGCGACAGTGTATTTGGAACAACTTTGAAATCTTAAATTAAGGTGTAAAATTGATTTTTTGGTACATACATATTATGCAATCGATATCAAGATGCGTAAAAATATGAACTTTACATATTTATGCAAATTAGCCGTTTTGATGTTATTGGAGTTGTCATAGAGTTGTCGTATAGCCATAGCGACAATGGATTTGGAACAATTTAACGATCTTGAATTAAGGTGTAAAATTGATTTTTTGGTACATACATATTATGCAATCGATATCAAGTTGCGTAAAAATATGAACTTTACATATTTATGCAAATTAGCCGTTTTGATGTTATTGGAGTTGTCATAGAGTTGTTCTATAGCAATAGCGACAGTGTATTTGGAACAACTTTGAAATCTTAAATTAAGGTGTAAAATTGATTTTTTGGTACATACATATTATGCAATCGATATCAAGATGCGTAAAAATATGAACTTTACATATTTATGCAAATTAGCCGTTTTGATGTTATTGGAGTTGTCATAGAGTTGTCGTATAGCCATAACGACAATGTATTTGGAACAGCATCAGAATCTTAAATTAAGGTGTAGAATTGAATTTTTTGGTACATACACATTAAGCAATCGATATCAAGTTGCGTAAAAATATGAACTTTACATATTTATGCTAACTAGCCGTTTTGATGTTATTGGAGTTGTCATAGAGTTGTCCTATAGCATTAGCGACGATGTATTTGGAACAATTTAACAATCTTAAATTAAGGTGTAAAATTGATTTTTTGGTACATACATATTATGCAATCGATATCAAGATGCGTAAAAATATGAACTTTACATATTTATGCAAATTAGCCGTTTTGATGTTATTGGAGTTGTCATAGAGTTGTTCTATAGCAATAGCGACAGTGTATTTGGAACAACTTTGAAATCTTAAATTAAGATGTAAAATTGATTTTTTGGTACATACATATTATGCAATCGATATCAAGATGCGTAAAAATATGAACTTTACATATTTATGCAAATTAGCCGTTTTGATGTTATTGGAGTTGTCATAGAGTTGTTCTATAGCAATAGCGACAGTGTATTTGGAACAATTTTGAAATCTTAAATTAAGGTGTAAAATTGAGTTTTTGGTACATACATATTATGCAATTGTCATAGAGTTGTTCTATAGCAATAGCGACAGTGTATTTGGAAGAACTATGCAATCTTAAATTAAGGTGTAAAATTGATTTTTTGTACATACATATTATGCAATCGATATCAAGATGCGTAAAAATATGAACTTTACATATTTATGCAAATTAGCCGTTTTGATGTTATTGGAGTTGTCATAGAGTTGTCCTATAGCAATAGCGACAGTGTATTTGGAACAATTTTACAATCTTAAATTAAGGTGTAAAATTGATTTTTTGGTACATACATATTATGCAATCGATATCAAGATGCGTAAAAATATGAACTTTACGTATTTAGGCAAATTAGCCGTTTTTATGCTATTGGAGTTGTTATAGAGTTGTCCTATAGCAATAGCGATAATGTATTTGGAACAATTTTACAATCTTAAATTAAGATGTAAAATTGATTTTTTGGTACATACATATTATGCAATCGATATCAAGATGCGTAAAAATATGAACTTTACATATTTATGCAAATTAGCCGTTTTGATGTTATTGGAGTTGTCATAGAGTTGTTCTATAGCAATAGCGACAGTGTATTTGGAACAATTTTACAATCTTAAATTAAGGTGTAAAATTGATTTTTTGGTACATACACATTATGCAATCGATATCAAGATGCGTAAAAATATGAACTTTACATATTTATGCAAATTAGCCGTTTTGATGTTATTGGAGTTGTCATAGAGTTGTTCTATAGCAATAGCGACAGTGTATTTGGAACAATTTTACAATCTTAAATTAAGGTGTAAAATTGATTTTTTGGTACATACATATTATGCAATCGATATCAAGATGCGTAAAAATATGAACTTTACATATTTATGCAAATTAGCCGTTTTGATGTTATTGGAGTTGTCATAGAGTTGTTCTATAGCAATAGCGACAGTGTATTTGGAACAATTTTACAATCTTAAATTAAGATGTAAAATTGATTTTTTGGTACATACATATTATGCAATCGATATCAAGATGCGTAAAAATATGAACTTTACATATTTATGCAAAATTAGCCGTTTTGATGTTATTGGAGTTGTCATAGAGTTGTTCTATAGCAATAGCGACAGTGTATTTGGAACAATTTTACAATCTTAAATTAAGATGTAAAATTGATTTTTTGGTACATACATATTATGCAATCGATATCAAGATGCGTAAAAATATGAACTTTACATATTTATGCAAATTAGCCGTTTTGATGCTATTGGAGTTGTCATAGAGTTGTTCTATAGCAATAGCGACAGTGTATTTGGAACAATTTTACAATCTTAAATTAAGTTGTAAAATTGATTTTTTGGTACATACATATTATGCAATCGATATCAAGATGCGTAAAAATATGAACTTCACATATTTATGCTAATTACCCGTTTTGATGTTATTGGAGTTGTCATAGAGTTGTCCTATAGCAATAGCGACAGTGTATTTGGAACAATTATACAATCTTAAATTAAGATGTAAAATCGATTTTTTGGTACATACACATTAAGCAATCGATATCAAGATGCGTAAAAATATGAACTTTACATATTTATGCTAATTAGCCGTTTTGATGTTATTTTAGTTGTCATAGAGTTGTTCTATAGCAATAGCGACAGTGTATTTGGAACAATTTAACAATCCTAAATTAAGATGTAAAATTGATTTTTTGATACATACACATATTATGCAATCGATATCAAGATGCGTAAAAATATGAACTTTACATATTTATGCTAATTAGCCGTTTTGATGTTATTGAGTTGTCATAGAGTTGTTCCCTATAGCAATAGCGACAGTGTATTTGGAACAATTTTACAATCTTAAATTAAGATGTAAAATTGATTTTTTGGTACATACATATTATGCAATCGATATCAAGATGCGTAAAAATATGAACTTTACATATTTATGCAAATTAGCCGTTTTGATGTTATTGGAGTTGTCATAGAGTTGTTCTATAGCAATAGCGACAGTGTATTTGGAACAATTTTACAATCTTAAATTTGTAATCGATTTTTTAGTACATTCACATTAAGCAATCGATACTAAGATGCGTAAAAATATGTACTTTACATATTTATGCAAATTAGCCGTTTTGATGCTATTGGAGTTGTCATAGAGTTGTTCTATAGCAATAGCGACAGTGTATTTGGAACAATTTTACAATCTTAAATTAAGGTGTAAAATTGATTTTTTGGTACATACATATTATGCAATCGATATCAAGATGCGTAAAAATATGAACTTTACATATTTATGCAAATTAGCCGTTTTGATGTTATTGGAGTTGTCATAGAGTTGTTCTATAGCAATAGCGACAGTGTATTTGGAACAATTTTGCAATCTTAAATTAAGATGTAAAATTGATTTTTTAGTACATACATATTATGCAATCGATATCAAGATGCGTAAAAATATGAACTTTACATATTTATGCAAATTAGCCGTTTTGATGTTATTGGAGTTGTCATAGAGTTGTCCTATAGCAATAGCGACAGTGTATTTGGAACAATTTTACAATCTTAAATTAAGATGTAGAATTGATTTTTTGTACATACATATTATGCAATCGATATCAAGATGCGTAAAAATATGAACTTTACATATTTATGCAAATTAGCCGTTTTGATGTTATTGGAGTTGTCATAGAGTTGTTCTATAGCAATAGCGACAGTGTATTTGGAACAATTTTACAATCTTAAATTAAGATGTAAAATTGATTTTTTGGTACATACATATTATGCAATCGATATCAAGATGCGTAAAAATATGAACTTTACATATTTATGCAAATTAGCCGTTTTGATGTTATTGGAGTTGTCATAGAGTTGTCGTATAGCCATAGCGACAATGTATTTGGAACAATTTCACAATCTTAAATTAAGGTGTAGAATTGATTTTTTGGTACATACACATTAAGCAATCGATATCAAGTTGCGTAAAAATATGAACTTTACATATTTATGCAAATTAGCCGTTTTGATTTTATTGGAGTTGTCATAGAGTTGTTCTATAGCAATAGCGACAGTGTATTTGGAACAAATTTGCAATCTTAAATTAAGGTGTAAAATTGATTTTTTGATACATACATATTAAGCAATCGATATCAAGTTGCGTAAAAATATGAACTTTACATATTTATGCTAATTACCCTTTTTGAAGTTATGGGAGTTGTCATAGAGTTGCCCTATAGCAATAGCGACAGTGTATTTGGAACAATTTTACAATCTTAAATTAAGATGTAAAATTGATTTTTTGATACATACATATTATGCAATCGATATCAAGATGCGTAAAAATATGAACTTTACATATTTATGCAAATTAGCCGTTTTGATGTTATTGGAGTTGTCATAGAGTTGTTCTATAGCAATAGCGACAGTGTATTTGGAACAACTTTGCAATCTTAAATTAAGGCGTAAAATTGATTTTTTGGTACATACATATTATGCAATCGATATCAAGATGCGTAAAAACTGAACTTTACATATTTAGGCAAATTAGCCGTATTGATGTTATTGGAGTTGTCATAGAGTTGTTCTATAGCAATAGCGACAGTGTATTTGGAACAATTTTACAATCTTAAATTAAGATGTAAAATTGATTTTTTGGTACATACATATTATGCAATCGATATCAAGATGCGTAAAAATATGAACTTTACATATTTATGCAAAATTAGCCGTTTTGATGTTATTGGAGTTGTCATAGAGTTGTTCTATAGCAATAGCGACAGTGTATTTGGAACAATTTTACAATCTTAAATTAAGATGTAAAATTGATTTTTTGGTACATACATATTATGCAATCGATATCAAGATGCGTAAAAATATGAACTTTACATATTTATGCAAATTAGCCGTTTTGATGCTATTGGAGTTGT
>NW_026092960.1:0-6168 GCF_024586455.1 Bactrocera neohumeralis | reverse complement strand
CTTACGCTTTTTAAAAAGAAATTTTCAATATTTCCAATGAAGCAGGATTTTTGAATCTAGGACCCCGGGACCCATCAAAGTCGACTGGGGATAGAATCTCATCTGCACCTTTTCCCGTGAAAATTTTTTTATTAATTTCAGGATTAAGGAAGTTATTGGTTTTAATTTCAGTTTTTTGGGTCGAAAATGAGTTTTGAACAAAGATTTTTACCGAAACTTTTAAATTGATGAAACAAGTTTATGGTGATGGTTGCCCATCCCGTAGCAGAGTAAGCGAGTGATTTCAACGTTTTCAAAGTGTTCGTGAAAACATAAATGACGATCAACATGTGGGCCAATCAAAATCTGTGATCACCGGAAATTCCATCGAAACTGTGCGTGAATTCATCAAAACTCAGCCGAAATCATCATTGAAATTCATGAAAATGGAATTGAACATCTCCAAACCATCGATTTTTCGCATATTGAACGAACTTTTGGGCTTACGAAAGGTGTGTGGACGGTTTGTTCCGCACAAATTGACTGACGACCAAAAATTGCTCAGAATCCAACATTCGAAGGACACTGGTGATTGATTATTTTATAAGAAATCACATTTTTAATCATTAACCACTCCCGTATTCACCTGCAATGGCACTGCGTGATTTCTTCCTTTTCGGAAAATGCATTTTCCCATGAAAGGAAAGCGTTATGCAGACGTAGAGGCCGTTCAAAAGGCTTGCACTTGTTCGACATGCTTTTGGACCGTGTAAAAAGCTATATTGAAGCAGAAGGAAACTATTTTGAATAAACTAAATTGATTTTGCCGAAAAATCATTTCTTCTGTTTTTTTTAAATCTTGCTTACCTTGTACCGTAGTATCGTTTTAGACTGAAATATAGCATTTTAAATTTGATAGACTCACCAGACATAACTTAGTAAGCCATAGTTAAACTTGTAACATATAATAGGTAATTAACGAAAAGTAGGATATTCAAATACAAAGAATAATATTGAACTTGAAATATTATAGCTTATTGATATTAAGATGATGTACCTGATACCTTATAAAAATTATCAAATTATTGGAATCAACATAAATGTAGATTTGGATGAAATTGTATAAACAGAAATACGTAGTTTAAATACTTTTTTTTGTAGACATGCGGTAAAAACCGAGACTGAGGAATAATGCATAAAAATAATTTAACTTTTTTATTGTATATAGAGCACAATTTAGTTTTTTGGCGCAAGAAATATTATCACGTCGAAAAACTCATATTTTTGAGACATTTGGGTAGCCCCAAAACATTCTTGTTTGATTATGGGTTTAAACGCAGAAAACTACTTTCACATGCTCCTTTAGGAAAGTAGCTAAATGTCAAAAATTGAACTTCGTTACAGTTTCATGGAATTTTTTTCCCCTTTTTTTTATCTTTTTACAAAAATATTTTCAAAAAGGCCTTAAAACACTTGTAGGAGAATGAAAATAATTCAAAAGTTGCAGTAAATTATATGGGGAGATGGTATATACGTATATCTCGATATTTCTTCTCAAAATGCTTACATAAGTATTTATGTATGGTATGTAGACATCATTGAATATTTGCTAGCAAACATTACATGTAGTTTGAATGCTAAATTAAGTGGTTTGCGGTTTTCCTTTACTACAAAAATGTCCACAAGCAAAAATTTTTGGAAAAGCACATGCTTATTTATTTATACCTTAACAATTTTAGCCTCTCTTTATTCAAAAATAACTTCAAATCCGCTTTAATTATTTCTTTATTTAAAGTTTAGAGGAAACTTTTATTAGCCAAAGCAATCCAAAGCTTTCAAGGTCTGATGAAAGCTTAGGTAACTATGTTATGTTCATTTAAAACTTTGTTCCAAGAAATATTTTAATAAAAAGTAATAGACACAAGTATACAAATTGGTAGTTTAAATTATCGAAATTATGACTATATTCTAAATTTTGTACTAAATTTTCAATATTGTTTGTGCTGTACTGTACTGTTGTTAAGGCAAAAATTATATAAGAAACAGAAACAACAGCTTATTTTTTAAAAATCCAATTTGGAAAATGTCTCGACAATTTATTTGGGACACAAAATTTTAGCTTTCCTTCAAAAGAGGCTTCAAAAGTTGCTAAGCGTCATCATGCCGTGTGCGCTGCAACGACGAAAACGCTGTTATTCGATGCGATTTTGAGTCCATTGGTCCTTTCACGATATTCACTTTGAAGCTGTTTTGATTTCTGCTGCTACAAAGTAGTGAATAAGTAGGTGAAAGAAGGTCAAAGCAACGGGGAAAGAAGGAGCAAACAAGAAATGTATGCTTTAAATGTATTTGTTTGTGTATATCATTAGAATTAGGAAAACGCATTTACCTTATTCCATTTCTTATATTTTGACTAACGCAAAGAGTTCAAAATTTTATTGGGGCTAGGTGAAGGGCTGCATTACTTAGGTGTACTAGAAAACATATTCCCACGCATTCGATTACACATTCACATATTCGGCATAGAGTCTGCTTAAAAATAAACAAACTTTTGTAGTAATTGTTATGTGAGCTGAAGCTGACCACCATATTTTCGGCATTAAACCATAGTATTTTATCTTCACCTAATTTTGTCAAGACATACTACACAACTAAATAAATATACGGTGTTGATTTAGGTTTAATATCTTCAGCTGACTCAAAAACGGTTTCCTTGAAACGGTCGTTTAAGCTTACGGAATAGCCAAGTGCGAAATTAGGGCTAATACCAAAAAATATGCTAATACCGAAAAATTGCCGAATGGATTTTTGCACTAAATTTAAATAAAAGTCTTACTATTTTTTGCCAATAGTGATGTATCTATATGTACACGTCTATCTTGATTAGTTAGTATTACAGTTTAAAAATGCAGGCTGAAATTATAAAGCATAAACATGTAATTGCCGTTTTTCTTATCTTTCATCGTATATTTTTCCAGCTCCGTTTCATTCTTTTAATTGCTTTAGTAATCCTTTCAGCGACTTTCCGTAAGGTCATTGACTCATTCATTTCGACAAACAGACACACACAATATATTATACTTGACCACATACTGTTCGCTTGTCCCGACTCCCTCGCGTCTATCAGTTTACTATCTCGTTATCTACTACTTTGCAAACACGTTGCGTCAACATACTTACTAAACTAAAACATTAGTATGTGGAACAGATGACGCCCACACAGGCACATGAAAAGCCTAATGTTGTCAGCTAATACCGAGTACGTTAAACGTGTGTGTGTAGTTGCCATTCAGTAAGCCACCCAGCTCGTTTGCCAAAATCGGATTTGTTTTCAGTCACATTCTTGTATTATTATTGACTACGCAAAAATACATTCGTAATAACTGCGGATGTGAGTCATATCAAATTCATTAGTTGTTTTCGTTTTTACGAATTCACTTTTAATGGCCCGGTAATGAGAAAAGTTTCCAGGATCGTGACGCAATTATGTGGAAAATAAGTAGATTAATTATATGAAATGAGCTATGATTACAAAAACATTGGAGAATTAAATTAAATAGCCAAATACTCAAGTGGTTTAGGAATGGAAAGATAAACCAGAACTCTGCAAAAGACTTTCATGGGGGTGGGTAACCGAACAGTGCTGACTTACTTTTCTGGCGCAATAAGATATCCCAAACCTAAAATAGAACTTACATACGAGACAAGTGAAACCTTTTTGGAACCTTTTTGTCTTTTTGGGAAAGAATAAACCACTTTACCAGTAAAAATGAAAACTACTATCACGAAATAAGAATAAAACCACTTCACCAGTAAAAACCCTCTTAATATAAAAAATATATTATTCCAACTTGTCTGATCAATCTTATCGACAAAAGACTCAGTGTGTTATCACGGGAAAAGTTGTTTCTTATAATAAGCATTTTTAACTAAAGTAAAATATATTTTTCATATAAAATCATTCAATTTGTCTAATATTTTATTCAGTGTCACTTTGTTGCAGAAATATTTATACTTACTTGTGATAAGTATATAGATAGATTTGGAGATCTATTTGTTATTTGTTATTTAGCGAATATTGAAACCATTCTTTAACATACCTGAAAGAAAGAAAAAATATGTATATAAATATTTGATAAAGATTTCTGACGATAAACAGAAACTGCTAATTATATTCTGCGATATAATATGCTGACAATTTCAATTTAAATAAAGCCAATTTTATATAACTGCTTCTAGTTATATTTAAGCGCTTTGTGTACTAAACTTACAGCAAAACTTTTACAAAATATAATTATTTTTATTAAAATATATTCTAAATTTTTATAATTCTTTATTTTTTTGATGCCCAACACCATGAGAGTAATCTTTATAATTCAATCGGGAGCAAAATCCGAACATGCAACTCTTTTTATCGGAATTGGGAACAGATCACCTGCTGAGACCCTATTGACATTCATACGTCGAAAAACCGGAGTCGCCAAAAGCACAGAGCGTGAAAGAATAAATCACTTTGCTTTATCGAACTGCTGCGAACATAATGAGCTAGAATTGCTGAGCTGTTGCGGGCAGTTTAATTTTTCAAGCTCAGTCTGCTGACTTCTGGCATTTTTGGCGGCAAACAGTTGCAATAACAAACTGTGTAATAAGAATGAATGACGATATGATATATGTACATCTCTTACACTATGGTATTAGTGTGTGCGCTCACAATGCTTTAAATGCCGTGGTAAGCGTGCAAAGTTGCGGTCGCCTCGGTTTCGTGCGAGAAGCTGAATCACTTTCAGCAGCACGTATATATATGTGTGTTAGTGCGCTTGCTTTAAGCATATGTTTGGTCAGCAAAAGTCCGCAAACCACATAAATTTGGGCAAGTGAATGTGGCAGGTAGTCGTTACAGGAGCAGAAAAATGTTGTAGGAGTAGACGGCGTTATGTAAAGTGCATAGACAACATAGACTCAATATGTAAGAATGTGATTATAACGAGGAAGTGAAAGTGGAACAAGTGAAACATTAAGATAAGCAAATGTTTTTCTTTATTTTTTTCACTTTTGAGGGGCTTTTGGTCAATGATATGAGTGCGTTGTTGCAGCTCCATTTACTACGATTTTTCATTTAACTGTAAAAGCGTTTTTGCCACTTTACAACTAAAATCGACTGCTCTGTGTGCTGTATAAATTAATGAAGCACATTTCACATATTCTACAACCCAACGCAGGGTTAACAGTGCTCGCCTTTTCAGCTCGTAAAATGCCCACAGACGCATGAAATAGTCAAGTCAGTTTGTTCAAAATATAAAACTATTATCCTATACTAGTTAGAAAACAACAGTTATCAGAGGATTACTGTGTTGTATTTTAATGTTGAATTATTTACATTTTCCTCTCTTTCTACATATGCCCTGCCTAAAATATTCCTTTAGATTTGTAACTCTCAAGATAAAATAAACCGATAAGTTATTTAGCAAATACATTTTCCCATTAAAAAATTATCCTATCTCCATCTATCCAATAGTGATCCGTTCTCAATCGTCGTTTGTATTCCAAGCAGACTTGCTCATTTGGTTTATTTATAAAATATATATACTAACGGAAATCTGATGTATCAGAATAAAATATTGCATACATATAGAGGCAAATGTTAAAAAATTCTTCAAAGAATAATTCTAAATAATATGTTTTATATAAATTTTTAAAATTCGATGTTATTTAAAAGAAAATCGAGTTAAAACTAACGCCCTAACCAGATACACAATGATATGTAGAGTACTAAAAAAGATGAGAACAACAAAAGCTGAGCATCAAGAGGAAGTGAGCACAAAGCACCGCGCCACTGACAAATATTCAACCTTAATCAAATATTTAAAACACCCTATATTAATTTTCAGAACTTTGCTAGAACCACTACAACTGTTTAGTTCACCACACCGTTCTTTGCAAAACTTTAAATATTGCATTGTGCACAAATAAATTTGATTAACAACTCAACAATACCTAAGTATACATTTAAAAAGTAAACGAAATATTTTATCACAAAAATGTGCTTAAATTTTAAGCTGCTTTAGCAAGTCACCAAAAAATCAAAACAAGAAAAACAGGTGCATTTCTTTAGTAACTATGTGTCCAGTTTATGTGGAAGCTATATGATATAGTAATCCGACAAACAATTTTTTTGGGGGATTATCTTAT
>NW_026092959.1:0-6646 GCF_024586455.1 Bactrocera neohumeralis | reverse complement strand
AATTTTTTTCCCATAATTTTAGGATACTGATGAATTTAAAATATTGATCACTTGTTACACTTTGAATGTAAGCATAAGTTGATATTGTAAGTAATTCTAAATTAAATTTTTTCAAAATAACGATGTAATATACTTTAGTGTTAAATTTCCACGAATACAAAAAGTATGCAGCTCAGTTAGGGTGGCACACGACGACAAAATAATTTTTTTTGGAGACCTACTACTCTGATCACGCTGAAACGTGAGTTTTGCCCATTTCATCTCCTTCAAAGTAATCCCTTCCCGCTGCAGTACACTTATGCCAACAGTCCAGTCATCACAGCACTTGGAAAAATACTCCGTCGTGATGGCCTTCGATTCAGCTTTTACATCCTACAATTGAGTCAAAACGGTGTTCTCGGAGTAGCCATGTGAATTTGCTGAATAGACAGAAGTTACACGAACGTAAATCAGGCGAATGCGGGATTCGAAAACACGCGAAGTATAAATTACAAATTCAAACAACAATAATAAGGCGACATGCTACTACCTACAATAACTTTGATACGATTATCGAAGTTGACAGTGCTTTAATTATCATAAAACGACTAGCTGCTGAAAAAACAGAACTGATCCTGCATTAGGAAACATATCCTGCCGAGGTTAACATGCAAGTTCATTCAGAAACTATTAAAACGACGAAAAAACCCTAAAATGCCTTGGAATAAGAATGGACAACAAATTGACGTACTGGGCTGAAATCCAACATGCTGCAAAAAGTCAGCAAATATAACCATGGCGCTATCAAGACTCATGGCAAACATCGGAGGCCCACTTGCAAGTAGAAGGAAATTGCTTTGGACAATAACACAGTCGGTGCTACTATACGGTAGCGAAATATACGATACATTAAATGTAGAACATAGACGAAAAGCGCTTGCTAAAGTACAGAGAACAGCAGCCTTGAGAGTCGTTCGGCGTACCGCACTGTATCCGAATCCGCAGTGAAGATAAGCGGCGTCATCCCAATAGATCTTCTCGCAAAGGAGAGAAGACAACTCTGGCTATGGAAGAAAAAAGACGGAATAGAAATACACATGGCCACAAGACAACAGGCGAGGAAGCAAACTCGAACTTCTGGCAAGATCGGTGGACAAGGAGAGCAAGGAAGATGGACTGCAAACTGATTAAAGAAATAGAGATGTGGCACAGTAAAACACGGCGAGGTAATTACTATATAACACAGATGTTGTCCGGCTACGGTATTTCCGAAAATACCTATACAACGTGGGAAAAGCAGAAAAAAGCCCAGCATGTATTTACGGAGACGATGCAAACCATACCATTTTCAAGTGCCACCGGTGGAAAGAAGCACGGCGGAAAATTTCTTAGAAAAAATGATATCTAGCAGCGAAAACTGGAAAATAATTGCCTTGTACGTGGAACATGTTCTACGCAGTAAGAAAAGAGACATGGACGCAGTTTCCCAATAGAAGACGAGCCAAATAGCTTGATGCTGGCTACAAAATCGTAGGCATGCCTGGACGCAGGGAGAGTAGAAATAGAGCTGTAATGGGTTCATCTTGGAAACCTTGCCCTGAAGTAATGCGAAAGCGGTCCCGGTGTAGGGCAAAAAAATCCATGATAAAAGAGGGAGTGTTTTAGTGGGTACACCACTCACGTAGGATGACGATCCCTATATGGTGCGAAGGCATTTTAAACCCTCCTTACAGCCTAAAAAAAAAAAAATTATCATAAACGACCAAACAGTCAAATTTCGGGAAGAAGAAACATCATCGGTTACAAATGCGGCACTTATTTAGTAACTTTCGAGGGAAAAATTTGCATTAATGGTAGAACGTTTTTCAATGAAAAAGTGAACGCTCCTACCTAGAATTCCTTCAACGCAGTTTGTTATCTTGACATTGGAAACTTTGAAATTTTAAGCCTACCTTATTTGCGCAAAATTGATTTGAGGAAGCTCTCATTTTATCCGCGCGTTCGCGGATATAAAATATATATTTTTTTTTTTAAATTCTCCCATCGCGGAATCAATTGGCGCCCAACGGGAGACGAAATAAAATTGCTCGAAAAAGTAGCTGTACCAACTAAAGTGAAAAGTGAAACAAAAATTCTTTTGAAAAGAAACAGCTTAGTGAAAAAACTATTTGTGCCTACTAAAATGAAAAATGAAGGAAAAATAGTTACAAAAAGTGAAAAAAATGTTTTGAAAAGAAACAGCTTAGTGGAAAACTATTTGTGCCTACTAAGGTGAAAAATTAAAGAAAAATACAGGGTGAGCCATCTAACGTTTTAAATTTGAATTATCTATATTTCGACATTGGAAACGTCAAATACCATTCGGAAAGTGACAGATATTCAGTAAAAAGTCTAAAATTTACGAAATGGGTCGCTATTCACTAGAAGAAAACTAGGAAATATTGAAAATTTGAAAGTTTGACCGAGGATGGTCAATTTTACCGAAAATCATCTTTTCGGACGAGGCCCATTTCCACCTCGATGGTTACGTTAACAAGCAGAATTGTCGCATTTAGGGCACAGAAACCCGCACGTAATCGTTGAGAAGCCAATGCACCCAGCTCGAATCACTCTATGGTAAAAATCGCATAATCAGCAAAAGAGGTGATGTGAATTGTCCTCCCAGAAGCTGCGATTTAACCTGTTGGACTACTTTCGTGGGGAGCTGTAAAGATAAATGTTACGCCACCCATCCAGAAACAATTCAATATCTAAAGTACGAGATTCAAGCTGCTGTAGCTGCCATAAGGCCTGAAACCATCGAGAAAGTACTCCACAATTGGGTGGATCGGATAAGCTAGTGTAAATTCAGCCGTGGTGGTCATTTGACCGAAATTGTTTTCCACAAATAAATTTCATAAAAAAACCTTTTAAATAAATGTTAGACATTTGAAAAATATCAAGCCGTTTTTTTTTTGTTGATTTTTTAAACTTAAAATTTTATATGGCCCACCCATTAGTGACAAAAATTTTTTTGAAAAGAAATAGTTTAGTAAAACTGTTTGTGCTACTAAAGTGAAAATGAAAGACAAATAATTACAAAAAATTATTTAGAAAAGGAACAGTAAAAAAACTATTTTGCCTACTAAAGGGAAAAATGAAAGAAAAATAAGTACAAAATGTTTTGAAAACAAGCAGTTTATAAAACCATTAATGTCTAAAAAGTACCTAAAAGGTAGCTGAGTCTTCAAAAAGAAACAATAATAAGGAAAATTTTGAGTAAATGGTGCTAAAAGTAAAAGTGCTTTAAGGAATCAACTGTGTCTAAAAAGGAGAAGATTTATAAGTGAAAGAACTGTGTCAGAAAATAAGAAAACTTTTTTTTTTAACTGGTAAGAAAAGTAACAGTGACTAAAAAAGTGTAAACTTGCACTAAAAATATAATAAAAAAAACTACTAGTGTGTTAATAACCAACGACAGAAACAAGCGCAACCAAACAACATACGAAGACAGCAGGGAAAGTACTTTCGAATATGATGGGAATTCATCGGAAGACAGCAACGGCCAATAATAAATTGAACCAGGAGAAAAGACTGCTCTGGGTAGCCTAAGAACATCCGTTGGAAGGCGAGCTAATGTGAGAAGGCGAACATCCCCTACATAGGGTTGTGCTGGGTTTGGGACCCGCCACGTAAAAAAGCCTACCCCAATGAAAAACGACAAACAGCCTCGGATGAGAAACCCCTCTTTTGATGACGACCATGACAAACGAAATAAGGACTACGATATCAGGGCATGCACTTAGATCCTTGCGACATTTACTACCGTAATATATAAACGAGCGCTAGTTTGGTGTTGATTCGTGGGAAGAGAGACTTGTCGTTGAGTACTATCATTCACCCGGTGAATGAGCGCCCAGCCAATCCACATCAAAGCGATGTTCTTCACCATAACGCTGATTTGCGTCCACGCCAGGCGGAAGAGAAGGACGATGTGACCAAAGATGCCTTCCATGAGCGCTTGAGCGTGCTTATGAGAGCTTGCCCTTTCCACGATGTCAAAATCGTGCTTGGCGACCTTAACGCTAGGGTGGACAAAGAAGGTATATTTGAACTACGGTTTCAGCCTCCACGACGAAACATCCCCAAATGGGTTGACGCTGATTGACTTCGCCGGGGCCCGAAATATGGTTATCTGTGGTACTAGATTCCAGCATAAGAAGATTCATCGAGCTACCTGGCTGTCTCCGGATCGAAAAACTACCAACCAGATCGATCATGTTGTGATAGACGGAAGACACGTCTCCAGCGTTTTAGACGTGCGTACGCTCCGAGGTCCTAACATCGACTTAGACTACTATCTTGTTGCAGCCAAGATTCGCACCCGCTTCTGAGCAGCAGAAAACGCACGCCAATAAACACAAGGAAGGTTCGACGTTGAGAAGCTGCAATCACAACAGACAGCCGAACGATTTCCTACTCGGCTTGCACTCCTTCTCTGAGAGCACTCGTCAACAACTTGGTATAAGGGAACTGTGGGATGGCATTTCAAACTCCTTACGTACAGCTGCAAATGAAACCATTGGTTTTCGGAAAGTGCAAAAGAACAGCTGGTACGACGAGGAGTACCGTGTCGCAGCGGAGAGAAAAAGGCTGCCTACCTCGCAACGTTACGATCGACCACAACCTCGTGCGGAATGGATAAAAACCGAGAGCTGAAGAGGAAGCGAGACGCATTTGCAGACAGAAAAAGAAAGAGGCTGAAATGCGTGAGTACGAAGAGCTTGATAAGCTGGCCGCCAAGGGTAATGCTCGAAAATTTTACGATAAAATGCGGCGGCTTACAGAAGGTTTCAAACCGAGCATACTCTTAGAACCCCAAAGGTGGTCTAGTCACCGATGCCCAGAGCATACTTAAATTATGGAGGAACACTTCCAGCCTGCTGAATGGCAGTGAACGCACAACAGCCAGCAGAAGGCGAACCCGATTCCCCACGATGACGATGGGAACAGACGTTCCATTGTCCGACCATGAAGAAGTTCGAATAGCAATTACCCGCTTGAAGAACAACAAAGCGGCGGGGGCCGATGGATTGCCTTGCGAGCTATTCAAACACGGCGGCGAAGAACTGATAAGGAGCATGCATCAGCTTTTGTAAAATATGGTCGGACGAAAGCATGCCCAAACGATTGGAATTTAAGTGCTCTGCCCAATCCTGCTTCGAGTTGCAGAGCTAAATCAGAGAAGGTACCACCTTTTTTATAAGAATGTACAGCTGGCGCGATGCCGCTGGTATTGATATCATCGGCCTCAACACCCGCGTCGTTAGTTCTGCTTTCTCCAGACTGAACAAGGAAGCAAAAGAAATGGGTCTGGCAGTGAACGAGGGTAAGACGAAATATCTCCTGTTATCAAACAAACAGTCGTCGCACTCGCGACTTGGCTCTCACGTCACTGTTGACAGTCATAACTTTGAAGTTGTAGATAATTTCGTCAATTTAGGAACCAGTGTTAACACCACCAACAATGTCAGCCAGGAAATCCAACGCAGGATTGCTCTTGCCAACAGGTGCTACTTCGGACTGAGTAGGCAATTGAAAAGTAAAGTCCTCTCTCGACGAACAAAAACCAAACTCTATAAGTCACTCATAATTCCCGTCCTGCTATATGGTGCGGAGGCTTGGACGATGACAGCAACCGATGAGTCGACGTTACGAGTTTTCGAGAGAAAAGTTCTGCGAAAGATTTATGGTCCTTTGCGCATTGGCCACGGCGAATATCGTATTCGATGGAACGATGGGCTGTACGAGATATACGACGACGTTGACATAGTTCAGCGAATTAAAAGACAGCGGCTACGCTGGCTAGGTCATGTTGTCCGAATGGACGAAAAGACTCCAGCTCTGAAAGTATTCGACGCTGTACCCGGCGGGGGAAGCAGAGGAAGAGGAAGACCTCCACCGTGGAAGGACCAAGTGAGAAGGACCTGGCTACGCTTGAATATCCAATTGGCTCCACGTAGCGAAAAGAAGAAACGACTGGCGCGCTGTTGTTAACTTGGCTATAATCGCGTAAGCGGTTTCTACGTACGCCAGTTAAGAAAAAGTAGAAACTCTTTCACGGGAACAGTTACCCTTAATATAATACAATGAAATTATTATGTACGAACGAAGACGGAAACGTTGAAGCTGGTATACACCATTATATTGGAATTTGAAAGGAAGTACTCTTAATATGATTGAAAAAATTTTCATAATATTGAATTAAGAAAGAATTAATATAAAAGAATTAATTTAAAAATATTTTGCTTTTATTTAAATTTCTAACAAATAGTTTTAAATCTTTAAGAATAATATTCAATATTTTGAATTATCAATACTTTTAATCTCAATTTAATTTACATCGGTAAGTTGGTAGTACTGTAAGTGAAAGTTTTGCTAAATTTCAGGTCAAAATATTCATTAGTGATAAGAAAAGTGAATCTTCGTTTTTTACTATGTCTGAATTTATTGAACAAAGAAGTGGGATAATGCACCATCTCATACCGCTTGGTTTTTCGTGATAATTTTCGCAACATTTTCAACTAACATCGTGCCGCAACCACCGCATTCGGTTCATTTACCTTCGTGTAATTTGGCATTCAAAATTCACACGACCATTTGAGGACACCGTTTTTACTCAATTTAG
>NW_026092958.1:0-5939 GCF_024586455.1 Bactrocera neohumeralis | reverse complement strand
AGTTTATTCAAGTTATTTAATGCCCCCCCCAACCACAAAAGACGAAAAAACGGTGGTAAAAAGAACAACAAGGGGGCCATAGAAAAGAAAAAAAAGAGAACAGGAAAAAAAGAAAAAGGATGAGAGAAAATAGAAGGGGGGGGCGTCTGCCAGTGGGGGAGGGGAATGCAGGGACGGGTGAAGGCAACGCATTGTTCACTAAAAGCATTTGCCTTATTTTTTTTTTGCTGTTTTGCCTTTTCTTTTCTTTATGCGTTGAGGGCCCTTTCCAATTCAATTAGGAAAACTTGTAAAAGTGAAAATTTGCTTCCCCTAAAACCCCCCACCCCCCCCACCCCCTACTCCCAGCGACCCCATCCCGATCCCTAACTCAAACCAACGCATTCGCGGATTTTTTAACTTTTTTGCAAAAGTCGCAGTTTTCATTTTTTTTTAAAAACATATAACAAGCCCACAATATATCATACATATATAAATGCGAATGGGCACGACCCCTTGCGCTTAGGCTCTGCTTTAAGCCCTCAGTTCTTGTTGTGTGTTTTTTGAAAAGGTCAGCTCAAGCGCACAAGGCCCCTTCCCAATTACGAGTGCTGGCCCCGGCTGCTGTTGCCATCGCCAGCGTTGCGAGCTTGTTCTTTTCGCGTTTGTCGCCGGCGCAAAACAAAGGCCCATCCGGTGGGGGGCCTTTGCCCAGTGTGTGGGCGTCGATATTATTGCTCAGGCTTTCCTTTTGCTCTGCAGTTCCTTTACTTTATTTAAAACATAAATTTTTACAGATGAGAATTAAAATTTCATTAATTTTATTTTTATCTGTTTATTTGAACTTTTCTTTGTGATAATTAATGTTGGGAAAAATTTTACAAATTTAAAGTGGACTTTAGTAAAAGTGCTCTGCTGGGTTAAAACACTTTCCTCTCCTTTCTTGATGACGATCATGAACAGGGGTGAAAAACGATCTTATGAATGAGGATTCTTTCGTAGATATACTGTAAAGTGTTTCTTATGGGACTTTGGATGTCCTTAGAATAACATAGCTACAGCTGTTTGTGCGATCGGTTTTAACAGACTTCAACAAAAATTTTAAAACTTTCAAAGAAAAACCTTTCATTATAGACATGAGAATCAAGGTCTATTTGAGTTCATTTTCCCAATCAATTGAAGAACAAAATCCTAAAAACACTTCTTCTATAAATAGTAGTCAACTAACATATAGTCGTGGCCAGAACACCACGTCATAATGATGATCATTTGGCAGAACTGAAAATTATTACGAAAAACTGAAAAAAATGGATTTGGGAGTTCGATCCGTCAGTTTTAATGCCAATATATAATACAGTTGTTGTCATTGGCGGTTCCGAAAATGAGCAGCTTCAGGCTGAGAAAGGTGGTGTTGCAACTTTCAGATCGATATCTCAAAACTCGGGGACGAAACCGCGTGATATACAAACCAACAGACAGAAAGACAGGATGCGCATGGCTAAAATCGACTCAACTGCCAATATGCCCTGTTCAGGGTATAAAATAAAGAATAGTAACAAGTTAGGGTGGGCTAAGTTCATCTAATGGAACATTTACTCCTGCAAATTTGCAAATTAAGAAACTTCCAGATTGATCAATATATAAGAACAAAGCCAAGCGGATGTTTGAACATGCAGGTATTGGGTATGTAGGGTAGAGTGAGGAAAGTATTGCCTTTATTTCATCCATTTTTAACCGGAGAGGAAGAAGTTATTAGAGAGATTTTTTCTGAATTTCGTTAAAGATTTCTTATATATTGATCAATAAAATGATTGTATAAGTCAGATGACGGAGTTTTCGAACATATGTATTAGATATATGGTAGCTAATGGAAATATCGATTTTACATGATTTGGCAAATAAGTTCAGTAAAAGATCAGCCCACATGCACAGGGTCCACATGTTTGTGTGTGAGTTCTTGAGAAGTTATAGTCCAATTTGGAGAATTTTTGTGTTTAAGGACCTTAAATAATCATCTTGGAAGATAGTACGTTAAGCATTTGAGGCCATGCTCACTTTTATACAATTTTTGAATACAAATACTATATCCTTTGCTATTACATCTCCTGTAATTACATTAGAATCTTGCATCTAAATGGTGATTAATTATAAAGCACTGATTCCGCTGATCTGCAATAAATATTTTCATTTTCACTCAAATGATTGCTCAGTTACCAAAAATATGTTGGCAATCTGATTGGCATCTCCAAGTTCACTTCGCTTGGTTTATAAAATCTTTGTGTTTGTCTATGTTCTGGAATGACTGCCATACACCGTGATCAAAAATATTATAGAGAACATGAATATGATTTGTCATCAAAGGTTTACGGAGACGTAGAGCAGTATGCCCAAAGAGAACTATTAGAAAGGTATAATAAAACATTATTCTCAAATAGAGTTTTGTGAAGTCCTTTCAAAAAAGTTGAACGAAAACAAGATTAATTTATTTTCTTTTATAATTTAAAACTAAAAACGTTAAGTTTTATTTTTTGTGTAAAATAAAACTGAAAAATGAAGTTAGCATAGAGACGCTATGGCCTGATGACCCATTTTTCAAACTTATTGTATAGCTTTATTTTTACTATTAAATATTATTAAAATCATAATGTTTCCTTTATGGCTTAATATACTAAAAATTGATATGTAAGTTGTAATATTATGTAGATACGAGATAATTTTGACGCCAATCAAGCATGTTTAGGAGACGCTTACTTGATGACGCGCAGTGCATGCAATGCTACATCTGTCTCGTTTAGTTTGTGATACGACCAGACGTTTGCAACATATTGTGAGAGCGTAAAATCAATAGTTGTTAAAAAATGCTCTAGTATATAAAGTATAAAGCGGTAATATAGGAACCTAAAGATCTGGCTTAACATTATGACGGATTAGTGTTGCAGGTGCAGACTTTCTTTTCGCTTTTAGTTATACGAAATACGCAGGCATATTCTTTATTTTCTTTCACATAATATTATAAGTGTAAATTTTTTGAAGAAATACTACGCCAATTTTAACTTTAAACGTCAAGGGGTTAGTGAAACTTTACTTTTTAGTGAAAGAATTAATGATAATTATCATTATAATTAACGTTACACGTTATTAATTTGCATTACAGGTACAAAATAGTCGTATACTCAGCACTTACATGTGAAAATTCACTGTTGTTCATATACGCCGATAATCCTTCATAGATAACATATGCTACTGTGTGCAAAAAAATAGTAAGAATTTTAATTAAAATTTTTGCGAAACCCATTTGTCGAATTGTTTTTTCTGGGGCTTTGGTGCGACTGTCAGTGACATATGTACAAATCTCATATCAAAATAGTGCTTAGTGTTTAGATTACTTTTCATTCCGAAGTACATAAAAATGCATTCGGCGATTTATTAAATGTCCTACAATTTTTTCGTAGAATGTGTAAGTTCAGGAAAAAAATGGAAAAAATAATTTTTAATTTAAATAAGTAACTATGGAGAAAATCCCCGGCCTGAATAGGGGGCCTACAGAATTAATACTTTGATTTTCAAAGGAATTTTTTTAAGGCGTGTTTTAAATTTAAAACGTCGGGTCACTTTGGGAATTATTTCTTTTTTGGGTGAAAAAAACTTTTTATTTTAAAAAGTGATAAAAAGGAAATTTCGCGTGTTGATAAAATTTCCCTTTTAAAAACCAAGATAGTAAAAAAAACCCTTTTTGATAAGAGTTTACATAACAAAAATATATAAATTTTAAGGATTGGTATCCCGGTCTAGAAATATTTACTACGGGGGCAGTGTATCCCCAAAAGAGGTTTTGCAAAACAACACTTCCCCACAAAATAGTTCTTTGACCGAAAAGTGAAGTTTTCAAAAACATTAAAAGACATGAACGAACGTACATGACTTCATTCACGATTTTTTGGGGATAAAAATTTTTAAAAAAAACCCGGAACAAAATTTTTTAGATTTCAAAGAAATTTAACCCTCGGCGTTTGGGGTCAAAAAAAGGATTTTGGGTAAAAATGGCGCCGTTTTCCCGGTAATCGGCGCCCCCTTGGGACTGCCCACGATCAACCCCGAAAAGCGTTGAAGCCCAACAGTGAACAGTGAAAAAGATAAAACCCCAGAATTGGGCTTCATGTTTCCCCATCCAAAATTTCTCCAGCGACATTACCATTTTTTCCTCCCCAAAGAATCCCCCGGAAAGAAATTTTTTTCAATAAATGGGTGATCCCAAACAAAATTTTTTGTAAAAAAAAAAATCAAACTAAAAAATATATTAAAATTTGAGGGTTTTATCACCCTTAAGGGAAAAATTTTAGATAAAAACAATTTTCCAAAAATATTGTTTTTGTAGTATAAATTTTAGGGGAGGGGGAATTTTTTTTCACTGCCAAAAGGGTAGTCTTTTTAATCTGACATTACAAAAATATTTCTATGCTTGAAAAAATATTAGGGGGGCCAGAAAATTTCACCCAGAAAAACTGGGCCCGCCCTTTTTCCTCCTCTGTTTTTGAGACTTGCCTCAGTTTATAAATTCAAATGAAATTGAACTCCTTTTTTTTCCAAAAAGGCTCATTTTTAAATGGGGAAATTTGGTTTGCTGAATAAAAACTGAAAATCGGGGATCAATTGTTTTTAGAAATTTTTCTTTTTTGGGTTAAAAGCCGAAAATTATATTTTTTCTGGGTTTTTTAAAAGTTTTTACCACGGGAGTTATAAATATTTTCATTTTTTATATGAAAGGCTTTCCAAAAATTTGATAAGGGGACATGGGGCATTTAAAAAATGCCATCGAATTTAAAATTATCATGGGTGTTTTGAAAAAGAAATACTGTTAGGGTTGATTTTATTTTAGACAAATATTCGTTTGAATCCAGGGTTTTTATAAAGTAAAACTAGTAAGGAAAGGGGAAGTTCAAAAAAACATTTTTTACTTTGAAACTTAAAAAATTAAAGCCAGGGAAAAATTTAAAGGGGTAAAAAATCAATCAGAGGATCGGAATCTAAAAATTTTTTTTTACATAAAATCTTTTATAACTTATACTGGTCGAAAAAACGGGATAAGATTTGGAAAAAAGAAAGTCAAAAAGAAAGGGGCTGGGGTTAGTATTACCCCATATTATCCCTTAATATTTTCACCCAAAAAATCTCCCTACAAAACACCAATAAAATGGAGCAAAGTCAGGGGTGTGTTTAGGTAATGGATGCACGCATTTAAAAAACCCCCTTTTTAATTTAATTAAGATAACTGGGTTATTAATTCCAGGGAAAAATCACCGGGGTCAAAAAAAATTATATTAATATATGGGGATAGGGAAGTATTGGTTTTCTGATTTTTCCCCGGATATACCCTTATCAGAGAAATTTTTCCTGAATTTTTAAATTTCATATTCATAAATTGCCGATATTTTCGGTCTGTTTAACATGGATATGGATCCACATACTCGGGCCAGGGCTTTGAACTGTTTTAATGGTTTAGATAATTTTTAACAAAAAAAATATTTTAAGGGGAAAAATTTTGCCCAAATTGTTTCCCTTTTATTAATTTTTCTTGTTTTTATACTGAGGTGAAAAGGGAAGCCCATTGTTTTTTTCCCCCAGCCCCCCACCCTCTCACACCCTTTTTCAGGGTTTAAGCCTCTGGGTAATTGTTTTTATTTATTGGCAAGTTTTGAACGGGACCGTTTATGGGAGTAGCGCGGTTATCTTCCGATTGCATCCATTTTTCCCCTTGTCGCAAGGTTTTTATAATTGAGTTTATAAATTTTTATTTAGCTTTAGTGATTTGAGATATTAAAATTCATACCCACCAACCCCCTTTTTTAAATTTTGTGGGTCACTACGGTCCCCGGAAAAATTCGATATCCAAAATTTTTTTTTAGTTTGCACCTTTTAAGTGCAAAATTTTTTTGGGTTTTGGGAATTTAAAAAAGGGCCTA
>NW_026092957.1:0-6277 GCF_024586455.1 Bactrocera neohumeralis | reverse complement strand
AACACATCAACCCCACCAAAACCCAGAAGGCACCAATAGAATAATAAGAACATATCATTAAATTTATTTTATTATTTGAGGCATTGCAACAACTGTAATTAATACTTACTTCCTGTTATCAACTTTTGTGCAATTGTTGTTGTTTTAATTTTTACTGACTCATCAAATTTATTTTACTTGCTTGACTTCGTGTGGAATTGGTTTGAAAAATAAAAATCATTATTGGTGTAACCTTCGAAGAAATAAGGTGTTTAAAGTGTTTTATTTGAACGGAAGAAAGTTTGAGCAACATAACTCACTGACCTAATACACTGGCCAGTTACCAAAAATCAAGCGATACAACACTGAACCCGGCCAATCAAGACCTTCGTGAACACCACACAAGAGGATATACTGGATAGATTCTCGTCCTTACCCAAAGCCATTCGAGTTGTAGCATATTTGTTCCGATTCTGTTCGAATGCGTCATCCAATAAATCACAGCAGTCATACACAACGTTGGAAATAACTCCAGAGGAGTTCAACACTACCCGCACGAAGTTAATTATTTTATCCCAAAAGAAGTATTTCCAAGAAGAGTATGAAGCCTTAACCCAGAAAACCAGCATACCCAAAAAAAATACAATTTTGACACTAAACCCTTCAATCGATCCTAAAGGAATAATGCGAGTTAATGGTCGGTTAAGCAATTCAGCGGCATTATCATACAACGAGCGTTATCCGATTATATTACCCTATAGCAGTCGATTAGCCAAACTACTCACCCAATTTACCCATCTAATAACCCTTCATGGCGGCAACCAGCTGTCTTACGACTTAATCGTTCGGATTTTTGGATACCGAAGTTGAAAACCTCATCAAGTCTACCATTCATCAGTGCAAAACTTGCGTTTTGCACAAAAAGCGCAACACTACTCAGCTTATGCCAGCACAACCCGCAGAACGTACCACCTTAACCCGTCCATTCGCAAGCAACAGGAATCGATTTCGCTGGTCCCTAGACATAAAAAATTACACCGGCAGAGCATGTTCGATCACAAAGGCTATGTATGCGTATTTGTTTGTTTTGCAACCAAAGCCATACATCTAGAGCCAGTAAGTGATCTCACCACCAACGCATTCATGGCCGCATTCGCACGTTTCTTTTCCAGGCGCGGATGTCCCGCCGATCTCTATTCGGACAATGGTACTAATTTCGTTGGAGCGTCCAAACTTTTAATTAAAGATCGGCGAGAGTTCATGAAATCATTGAAAACTCAACTAACAACTAGTGAAGCACACCAAAACATCAACTGGCACTTTTAATCCTCCATGAGCTCCACACATGGGTGGACTCTGGGAAGCAGGAGGAAAAAGTTTAAAGAGCCACTTGAAAAAGGTGTGTCTCAGAACCAGAAATTCACTTTCGAAGAACTGGCAACCCTTTAACCCGAATCGAAAAGTTGCTTAAATTCTCGCCCTTTAAGCCCATTAAGTGAAGACCCAACAAATTTAGAACCTTTAACTCCAGGTCATTTCTTAATAGGTACCCCTTTATTAATCCCAGCAGAACCCAACTTAGAAGATGCACATCTAAGCATCGCACAAAGATGGCAGAAACTGAAGATACTCCATCAACACTTCTGCAAACGATGGAAAGAAGAATATTTGAAAGAACTTCACAAAAGATATAAGTGGAAAGACCCTCAACGCAACATAGACGTTAACGATATGGTAGTTATACGTCAAGAAACACTACCCCCAAATGAGTGGAGACTTGGTCGCATCGAAAACGTATCTCGGTGCAGACAATAAAGCAAGAGTAGTTGACATACGTACTTCTCAGGGAACAATTACCCGCCCAATAACCAAAATAGTCACCTTACCAAATAATTAATCTTATTTTATAGTAACATGGCTGCTCAAAGCAGTACGAAGTCAATTTGCAGCCGCCAAAGCAGCCCCACATTCACTGTGCGATCACTCAGCGTGACCCGTGGCATCAGCCCACTCTCCGACGAAGGAACCCTGGCAAGACGCCTTCATCGCTTCAAAGCGACCCTTTCCCCCATTCGAGAGGAGCGAGGAAATACGCATCGCACGACCCGACGTACTATAAGCCGTTCCTCTATCAGAGAAGAACGAGGAAGTACCCATCGCACAGCCCGGCGTACTATCAGCCGTTCATCAAAGCGAACACACAAACACGTCGCCTGTGGATTGTGTAAGAAAGATCACAGGCTGGTGACATGTTCAAAATTCACTCAAATGAACATCAGCGAAAAGTTTGAGGCAGTCATTAAATATAAGTACTGCGTCAATTGCTTGGCCAGATCGCATTCCACCCAAAAGTACACAAGTAAAAAACGATGTGCCACGTGCAACGGGGAACACCATTCAACCCTACATGGACACCCCAGGCTGTTCTGCGAAGAGCAAAAGACAAAAAACGATTACATGGACAAGAGGATCCACCCACGTTACTGGCTGCCGACCTCATACCAACAGTCATGGTCAAAGAAACACGATGGCAATGGAACAAAATACGAGCCATAATAAACCTGACCCGAAAGGTGACCATAATTGTGCTCAGAACTGGTCCAGAGTCTGAGGTTACCGAAAACGTACTCGACTCGTATCGTGATGAAAGTCGTAATCGGATCATTAACGATTCCGACTGGCACGTCGAAGCCAACTGCCTTTGACGCATGATTTACCGGACCCGACCCTATAATCGTGACTTAAATGGCGAATTATTAAGAAGCTCGACCACTTAGTCCTAGCCGACCCTACATTTTGGAAAGACGACAAAATCATGTTAGAACTAGGAGCTGACATCTACCCAAGATTGATGAAAACCGGCTTATTCAACCCCGACAACAGCACCGTGATCGCACAAATCACCGCACTCGGTTGACTTTAACTTGGAAGCTTGTGCGATTTAAACCCCAAGTATACCTCCAACCCGTTTATAACATTACTCATTTACCCAAATCAAAATAGATCTAAGAATCTTTTTATTCGCAGACACTGCAAGGCGGCCGGGATGTTCATACCAAATGAATATCCTCTCGCATTGTCCTCCTAAGTCGTCTAAATACGAATTAGGGACAATGCAAAACACCCAACAGCGCCAACATAACAGCGATTTACCCAACAAAACAAAGACAATAAAAAACGAATCACCAGAGCGATGGATATACAGGCAAAACCTTACAGCAGCGGGCATCAGCAGTTACAGCAAAACTCTACGGCAGCAGTATTAGCAGCGACAACACAACAGCAGCAGTAAAATCATCATTTCAACGCGGGAAAAATTGCCCACATCATGTTTTACTTTAATTTACTTATATTTATATATATAAATGACCCCTTAGTTCTTATAAGATTTGTACTAGTAAATTTAGTTGTTCTAGATTACGGTTTAAGAGATATTTACATTAAACTTTTTTCAAAAGCAAGGTGCCCTTGCTGCTGCGATCCTCTGTACCAAATTACAGATTTATGCCTTAATTAGGTGCTAGTTATGACACTTATATGTTTTCGGTAAACGGCGATTGTGGGCGTAGCAGTAGTCCGATTAAGCCCATCTACGAAGTCTCACTTTTGTTTTGTACTAAGGAACCCACATACCAAGTTTCAGCAAGTTACAGCTGGAACGGACGGACAGACAGATAGTCAACCGGATTTTTGACTTTTTCTGCTCCTTTTCATTTATACATACATATATATAAAACTCTATGTCTATCTCAGCTTAGTTTTAGGAGTAGCAACTGATTGCAAAGAGGTAAAATAATCTTAATATACATTTTATTATTGTTATGAGAAAAGTACGCAATATTTTGTACATCGAGAATACCACGCTTTTCCTAAAATAACGTAACAGAACTTGCTTTCGCAATCATATAATTAACATACTTGCCAAAATTTATTAAACGTGACTTGCCGTCGCGTAGACTGCAAGCAACTTGCTAAACTTATGATGACGCCGTCGAGGAAATTCTATTAATTAAATAATTTAATGAAAAAATGTTGAAAATATTTTCAACATATTTTTTGGTGTTTTCAAACTAATGTTTTTCTGTACCATTAGCAATTTGAAGAAACTCTACATTTTCACTTCTTTTCAGAAATAATTTTATGTTCTTATTTGTCCATCGATATTAAGAATGATTTAATGATTTTATTATAATTGTATGGCTTTTGTTTACAAACTATGTGACAAGGATAAAAAAAGATGCCCCACTTATTCCAGTGTGAAAGCGCATCAAATCGTCTTTTATAAAATTTTGTATTTTTAATCAGTTCTGACAAATTATGTTTTTGGAGATTTAAATTAAAAACCCTTAATTTTCATTGCTTTTTTTCTTATTAGTGATCTGAATGGCGGAAAAACCACCATATATTATTGATATATCGTTTCAATTACATAAAGTCAAAACTAGTCCCCCTATCAAAGTCGGGTCAGTGAGTTGCTTTCTTTATTTCCAGTGACAGAAGAGTTGGGCATCGCTTATCTATCTCCAGTGGGTTAACTGTTTTGAATTGATTATGAAATTTCCTGACCAAGAACTACTTTAAGTTGATCACAGAAATTATAAAAATCGACAGCCGTGACGTAGGCTGCAGGTAACTTGATAATCAATACTAAATTCAATATGGTTCATACTTAAAATTCATGAAAGTTTTTGCACAAATTTAATAATTTAACGGAAAATGGGTTGAGATAAAAGAGATGAGCTACGAAAAAGCTACCATTCAACGAATACAACTTTAGAATATATTCAAAATCCTTTTTACTTGGATCTTTACATTAAATATAAATTATTCGAGAGATTCAGATGCAGATTTTGATTTGTATTTTTATATAAATACATGAATCAATATACTAGAAATATACATAGTCTCGAAAGTATATGGCGGTTGTTTGCAAAACAAAGTCAGCAGCTGTTTTAACTTAATAGTCAAGCTGCTGCAATTTGACTTGATACTCGGGGTTAAGAGGTGTTCAAGTTCGAAAACGTGAGAGTGGATAATAAAAATATGAGTGTTTTACAACTTTCAATCAATGTCTTTAATCTTTGAACTGACACACATTCCAACAACTGTTCGAAAAACTCAATATATTCCAACCTTTTACAAAACGTACCACATTATTCGATCTGGCAAGTCTACTGCTCTGAAATATTAGAGACAGCAATTCTGCTAACAGTTTACATTCTGAATTTCCTTGTAATCACAAACAACACTCAACATTGTTGAAATTTTTGAACTCAACGGTGTAATTGAAATGCAAATTCTTCCAGTTGTATCCCAGCGTTATCTAAAATGGAAGTGAAATTAGATGATTAAAAAATATAGGGTTATTATTATACGACTTTATTGTTCAAAAAATTCCGAAAATTCCAACATTTAACAAGTTATATCACTATATTTAACACGCTATACTCAACATTTTTCACTTCGGTTTTGTTAATTTGTATTCTAGACATTTAAGCAAATTCATATTTTATACTTTTGTAGGTTTTAAGTAAGAAACACATATTTACAAATTACTTTTACACTCGTAGTGACATCATTTATATACATTACTAACAATTATGAGAAAATGAGCGCTGCCATATGATACGAGCAAATATGAGCAATTGCTGAAATTCGCTTTTTGCTAAAATTCATCTTTCTTAATTCAGCAATCTTAGTTATTTCATGCTTTAGGCTTCTTCAGCAGTGTGAGTTTTATTGTGAACTGATTTAAGATTTTTTTCGAGAGCGGTTAAAAAATTAATGCTGTATCAGGACTAAGTAAACTAATGCCAATAAACTTTTTTGTAGTGGTTAATCTAGTGGTTCAATTTCATTTGTATTTCCACTCATATTGATGTCCGTTAAGTCAATAGCGTGTCAAGACGATAAATCTCGCCCACAGCTCATTGCGCTCATGCGAAATATCAGAAAAATCTGTCACCTGCAGTAAGTACATTAATTCAAGTCCGCGGGCAGAGATGTACACGAGTTGATTCATTTTTTCCTATATGTATAATTCTCACTGTCTTTGTTTTGTTTTCAATCATCAGCATGTGCTAATAACATTGTTGCAGTGTTTGCTCTCTTCTCTATTTGATTGTCATTTACTCAATCACTTTAAATGCTGCTAGCAACAACCCCCTCACAATTATAACTGTGTTTTGAGTTGTAAGCAAACAATCAAATTATTCATAAAAGCTCAGATTACTAGTGCAAAAATCAGTGCGTTAATTTTTAAATAAGTTTTCAAGATGAACTCTGAAATAAAAAAATA